>NW_026057584.1:54975081-55024207 GCF_023721935.1 Panthera uncia | reverse complement strand
GAAGGAAGGAAGGAAGGAAGGAAGGAAGGAAGGAAGGAAGGAAGGAAAGAGGGAGGGAGGGAGGGAGGGATGGACGAAGGAAGGAAGGAAAGGAGGAAGGAAGGAAGGAAGACTGAACCTGAATTTAATCAAAACACTACACTACCAATTCACAAAAATAGAGAGGACAGAGGGAACATGTCATGGGGATGCAATCAGTAAAATCCATATTGTGGGGAACTTTGTAGAATAAATAATCCCAGCTTGAAGGACTTCCCAGAACACGAGATTTTCAGTGCTAACATAGGGAAAGTAATGGGCAAACCAGGACAAGTTGGTCACCCTAGCCATCACTTCAGCAAAAAAACTATAAGAGGGAAAAGGAGATGGAGAGGGAATCCATACTTGAAAAACATTTAAAAACATATCAGCCAATCATAATATGTGGACCTTAATTCGAACAAATTAATGAACTGGTAAAAAACTTCTTTAGGCAAATGAATACTATTAATTTTTTAGTATGATAATTAGTATGTTATGTTTTTTTATTTTTATTTATTAAAGTATAATTAACATATAGTGTTATATTAATCTCAGGTGTACAATATAATGATTCAATAATTCCATACATTACTCAGTGCTCATCATGATAAGTGTACTCTAAATCTCCTTCACCTATTTCACCCATTCTCCCACCCACTTTCCCTCCAGCAACTATCAGGTTGTTCTCTATAGTTCAAATCTGTTGTTTTTGTTTGTCTCTTCTTTTCTTTGTTCATTTGTTTTGTTTCTTAAATTCCACACATGAGTGAAATCATATGGTATTTGTCCTTCTCTGACTGACTTATTTCCCTTAGCATTACACTCTCTAATTCCATCCATATGTTATAAATGGCAAGATTTCATTCTGTTGTATGGCTAAGTAATACTCCATTGAATATATATACCACATCTTTATCCATTCATCTATTGATGGGACGCTTGGGCTGCTTCCATAATTTGGCTATTGTAAATAATGCTGCAATAACATAAGGATGCATATATCTCTCCGAATTAGTGTTTCCATTTTGGTTGGGTAAATAACCAGACGTGGAATTACTGGTTCATATGATAATTATATTTTTAATTTTTTGAAGAACCTTCATCCTGTATTCCACAGTGGCTGCACCAGCTTGCATGCCCACCAACAGTGCACAAGAGTTCCTTTTTCTCCACATCTTTGCCAACACTTGTTGTTTGTTCTGTTTTTCATTTTAGACATTCTGATAGATGTGAAGTGATACCTCATTGTGGTTTTGATTTGTACTTCCCTGATGATGAGGGATGTTGAGCACTTCCTCATGTATCTGTTGACCATCTGTATGTCTTCTTTGGAAAAATGTCTAATCATGTCTTCTGCTCATGTTTAATAGGATTATTTGGGGTATTTTTGGTAAGTTCTTTATAGATTTTGGTTATTACCCCTTATCAGACATGGAATTTGCAAATATCTTCTCCACAAAATACCCTGAATAGCCAAAGCAATCTTGAAAAAGAGGGGTGCCTGGGTGGCTCAGTTGGATGAGCGTCTGACTTCAGCTCAGGTCATGATCTCACAGTTCGTGGGTTTGAGTCCCGCATCGGGCTCTGTGCTGACAGCTCAGAGGCTGGATCCTGCCTCAGATTCTGTGTCTCCCTCTCTCTCTGCCCCTCTCTTGCTCACACTCTGTCTCTCTCTCTCTCTCTCAAAAGTAAATAAACATTTAAAAAAATTTTTTTAAGAAAAAGAAGAACAAAACTAGAGGTATCACAATCCCAGATTTCAAGGTATACTACAAAGCTGCAGTAATCAAAACAATATGATGCTGGCACAAAAACATACACATAGATCCATGGAACAGGATAGAGAACCCAGAAATAAACCCATGCTCATATGGTCAATTAATTCGCAACAAAGGAGGTAAAAATATACAATTGGGAAAAAAACCAGTCTCTTCAACAAATGGTGCTGGGAAAACTGGACAGCCACATAGCAAAGAATGAAACTGGACAACTTTCTCATGCCATACACAAAAATAAAGTCAAAATGGATAGACTTAAATGTGAGACTTGAAACCATAAAATTTCTAGAAGAAAACATAGGCCATAATCTCTTTGATATCATCAATAGACACATTTTTCTAGGTATGTCTCCTTTGGCAATGAAAACAAAAGCAAAATTAAACTATCAAGACTACACCAAAATAAAAAGCTTTTTCACAGTGAAGGAAGCCATCAGCAAAACAAAAAGGCAACCTACTAAATAGTAGAAGAAATTCGTAAGTGATACTGTTATGCTTTTTAAAAGAATGAATCTTTCTCCTTTAGAGAGCTATGACTGAAATATTTATAGATAAAATTGAATGGTGTTAGAAGTGTGCCTCAGAATAAGATGGGAGGAGGGGATGAGTGTTGCTGGGTGAGAATGGTGTAAAGGTAAAATTGGCCAAGAGTAGTTATAACACTTGCGATTACTATACCATTCTGTCTAATCTGCACAAGCTTTAAGTTGTCCGTAATAAAAACAGGGTTTTTTTTTTTTTTAAAGAAAGATCTTTTCTTCTACATATTAAAAATATATTCTCCAATTTAGTGTTTTCTTCAGAGACATAATAATACCTGAATCAACTGAAATCACCTATTCATTGTTAAGCTATGTTTCCTCAAAAGCATCTGGTCCAAAAAGCAACCTTGGTTAGACTGGAACTGTACTTGAAAAAGTACATGAAACGATAATCAGGACATAATGGGGTCCTGGGAATTTATGCTATTTTATTTATTCCAAAAAAGCTTTCTAAAGGAGGTGAGACTTCAGCAGCTGCTTGAATGAAGGATGCAGGTCCTATTTATAATCATTTGCCTTATTAGCCCGCTGTGCTTGTAGCTAATACCATTATCAATTTCATTGAGATAGTACACATTATGGCACATTAAAAATTATTTTTTAAACATGAGCAATTCTCTTTGCAAATAATAATCATCAAGAAATTACCCTAAAATGTCTTCTGAGTGATATTAGTAAGGGTTCTGCCAGACAAGTTAGGAATCACTGAATTAAACAGAATGCCCAGAATGCTGGGCAGGACTTCTCATACCTTGCATTGTGCATCTCTAACGAGAGCACACAGGGAGTCAATCCTCCACCTTGCAGATTCTAAAGTGAATGATGTTTCATGGCACACCCCCAAACTTTCTATCTAGTAAGGGGCAACGGTGAGATTCTACCGGATCCAACTCCATGTGTTTTTCTAACCCTCCTACCAAAGGATTCTCCCACCAGTTAAATTCCTAAAATCCTTGAACACTTTTCTTGATGCATGTGTTTTATAGCCTCAGGGTAATTTTTCCTCGAATGTTTCAGGGAGAGAAATCCAGATTTTTTCCCCCAAAACACTGAGTGCTCTGAATCATATTATACCTGCCCCCACCTGACCATAATAATTTTAAAAAGCACCATAGAACACACATATAAAATATGCCACCTTCACCATTTTTAATTGTATAGATCAGCACTGTTAAGCATACTCACTTTGTTGTAAAACAGATCTCCAGAATCTTTTCATCTTGCAAAACTGAAATTAACTACTCCATTAAACAACCCCTCTTTTCTTCCTCCTCCCTCCACCCCCAGCTGCTTGCAACTACCATTCTACTTTCTGTCTCTATGAAATCTGACTACTCTAGTTACTTCATATAAGTGGAATCATACACTGTTTGTCTTTTTGTAACTGGATTATTTCACTAATTAAAAAGTCTTCAAGGTGTATCTATGTTGTAGCATGTGTTAGGATTTCCTTCCTCTTTAAGGTTGAATAATATTCCATGTATATCTTCATTTTGTTTTTCCATTCATTTGTTGGTGGACGTTTGGATTGTTTCCCTTTCTTGGCTAACTGTGATAATGCTGCTGTGAACAGGTGTACACATATCTCTGCAAAACTATGCTTTTGATTATTTTGGATATATACCCAGGTGTGGAAATGCTGAATCATATAGTAGTCCTATTTAAAAATTTTTGAGGAATCACCATAATGTTTTCCAGAGTGGTTGTACCATTTTACAATCCTACAACAATACACAAGAGTTCCAGTTTCTGCATATCTTCACAAATACTTGTTATTTTCTGGTTTGATTTTGTTTGCTTTGGTCTGGTTTGGTTTTTGATAGTAGCCATCCTAGTGGGTATGAGGTTTTATCTCATGGTGGTTTGGATTTGCAATTCTCTAATGACTAGGGATGTTGAACATCTTTTTATATGCTTCTTGGCCATTTATATGTCATCTTCAGAGAAATGTCTATTCAAGTCGTATGCCCATTTTTTAATCAGGTTATTTTGTTGTTGAGTTGTAAAGTTATTTCTATATTCTAGTATTAACCTGTTATGAGATCTATGATTTTTAAATATTTTCTACCATTCTGTAGGTTGCCTCTTCACTCTGTTGGTTGTGTCCTTGATGCACATATGTTTTTTTTTTAAGTATGATGTAGTCCCATTTGTCTATTTCTGCTTTTGCTGCCTGTGCTTTTAGTGTCTTATCCAAGAAATCATTGTCAAATCCAATGCCATGACTTTTTCTATGTTTTCTTCTAAAGAGCTTTATAGTTTGGATCTTTACTCCATTTTGAATTAATTTTGGTATACAATGTAACGTAAGGGCCCAACTTTATTTTTTTGCATGTGAATATCCAGTTTCCCACCACCATTTGTTGAGAGCCATTTTTAAGTGGTCTCCTGTACACATTTAGAAGTTAGCATTGTTTGTTTGTTCCTTACATGTATTTAGGGTATGTTGTCAGATGTTCTCAAGGAAATGCTCAGAAGATGGGACTTCCCTTGCCAGTTCTAAGGCATGAATTAGCCTAGACTTTAAAGGACAGAAGATGGTATGGAAAATAAAAGCAGGCTGCTAGTACACAAAGGATTAAAATAAATATTGAGCCCCATCTCTTCCTCACAACCTTTAGACAGAGACAGGCAAAAAGTTTTTTACCTGAGGGCAGGAGAAACTTTGGATTAGAGGATATGAAAAATATACCCAAATTGTCACAAATGTGTAACTGAAACAACCTTAATCACTGATCTTTATGAAAGACAGAGTGTCCTCTAACTTGAGGTAATGACAAGGCAGATGACCACACTAAGAATTCCTGTTTATGTGAAGTTACTTTTCAAGGTTCTATGTCAAATACTGACAATAAGCAAAGTTTTATTAGATCCATGCATTGCTTGACTTTTTATACAACCACCTCTATAAATATATCTCCACTTCAAAAGTCTTCATTTTATTTTTTTACATTTATTTTAAATTTTTTAGAGAGAAAGAGCATGAGTGGGGGAGGGGCAGAGGGAGAGGGAGAGAGAGAGAATCCCAAGCAGGCTTTGTGCTCAGGGCAGAGGCTGATGCTGGGCTCCATCTCTCATGAGATCATGACCCAAGTGGATATCAAGGGTCTGACGCTTAACCGACTGAGCCACCCTATATACTACTTTTTTGCTTAATATATCATCAGCATCCTGCAGTGTTACTATAAATTCTTTGAAAACATGGCTAATGTCTGAATTGGGATATATAATTTATATGATTCTTTTCTAGTATTGATTATCTAGGAAATTCCCAGTTTTTTGGTTTTATAAAACACTGTTGTCGTTAAACCTTAATATTTGCATCTAATGTTGCCTTAATGCAAAATCCTAGAAACAGAATTTTTAGAGCAGAAAATGGGGGAATTTTAAGGATCTGATATACTTTATCAAATCCTTATCTAGGAAAATTACACTTATTCCAATTTATACTTTCACCTATAGTATCCATTCCAGCTCTCCCTCTCAAACTCTAGGTATACTTATTATTTTGAAATCTTTGTTAATTTAATAGGAAGAAAATAGTGTCAATTTATATTTTCTTTCATACGTATATTAGTCATCTAAATTTCTTCTTCTGCCAATTCTCTACCCATACTTTTGTCTATTTTTCTATGGATTTGAATTATTTAAAAAATTAATAATAAAACATGATTACCTATGGGATTGAGTCCTAACCTTTTCACATGACCTATGGAAATCTTTCCTTATTTCATGTCACTTCTTAACACTCAGACTTCCTCATTACACAGTTTATTTCCACCATACTAAATTTCTTGTCATTATACGACAAGGTCCTCTTCCATGACTCTGTCTTTGTTTATTCTATGGCCTCTATTTAGAATACCATTCCTCCATTTTCCACCTAAGAGAATCTTACTCCTCCAAGGATTAAATATCCCTTCCTGGAGTAGACCTCTGTTATTTTGCTTAACAGCATCTATCCCATCTTCTTTCAATAGCAGCACCTTGATTTTCTTTTGGGAATTCCTCTTCTCCCATTGCACACAGCCTTGACTGCACTGTCAATCAGTGTCTTGTCCTGCCCCAGCTAAGGAATAGGCACTTGGCCTGCACTGGGCCAATTAGACATTCATTCTCTTGGGAATTTTTTTTTGTGTGTGTGTGGCACTGTTGAGATTCGTGGGGGTTTTAAATTACGTTTTTAAATTTTAATTCCAGTATAGTTAACATACAGTGTTATATTAGCTTCAGGTGCACAATATAGTGATTCAACAATTCTATACATTACTCAATGCTCAAGATAAGAGTGCTCTTAATCCCCATCACTTATTTCACCCATCCCCCTCACCTGCCTCCCTTCAGGTAACCATCAGTTTGTTCTCTAAGAGTTAAGGGTCTGTTTTTCGGTTTGTCTTTTTTCTTTGCTTGTTTTGTTTTTTAAATTCCACATACAAGTGAAATTATGTGGTATTTGTCTTTCTCTGACTGACTTATTCCACTTAGCTTTATGCTCTCTAGTTCCATTCATGTCACTGCAAATGGCAAGATTTTATTCTTTTTTATGGTAAATTCCATATGAGTAATAGTCCATTGTATGTATACATAAATGTACACCATATCTTCTTTCTCCATTCATCAATCAATGGACACTTGTGCTGCTTCTATAATTTGGCCATTGTAAATAATGCTTCATCTCTTGGAAATCTTGAGAGGAGTGACACAGAGACAGAAAATATCCGGAGTTGACTCATCCCTCAGCAACTCCCTTTAGCAACTGTCCTTTAGTTTCTTCCACTTAGAAGCTCAGAACTCTTTAATTTAGGTCCTTTTTGAGGCCTGTTCTTTCGTGCTCTCCACCCCCTTGTCTCTTTTAATCCATCAGAAATGCATTTCTTTCTAATAACTTGATCTCTGTCTCTTCTCTTTTGGCTTGATCCTGAATCAGTTTCTATCACTTGTAACTGCCCTCTCTGACTTTTTCAGAGATTTTTGTCATCTCTCTGTGGTCTCACCCTGCATATTATGCATACAACATTATACCATAGTTATTTGTGTTCTATTCTCCCCTCATATGTGATTCGCTGGCAGGCGTTCACTGTTAACCCTGGAATGCCTAGCACAGAACCTGGAACATTTTAGGCACTCATGCGCTCAGGCTGAATTAGAATAACTAGGAAACCTTCACAACCCAGGGAGTCATTTGTCTTCTCCAAAAGAGAAAAAAAATATTTTGAACTTTTGGTAAATGTCCTTGATTATGTTGGTTTGGCTTAAAGTAAGAGCGAAGTCAGGGGTGCCTGGGTGGCTCAGTCGGTTAAGTGTCCGACTGGCTCAGGTCATGATCTCGCCGTTTGTGAGGTAGAGCCCCACATTGGGCTCTGTGCTGACAGCTCAGAGCCTGGAGCCTGCTTTGGATTCTGTGTGTGTATCTCTCTCTCTGCCCCTCTCCTGCTTATACTCTGTCTCTCTCTTTCTCTCTCTCTCAAAAATGAATAAATGTAAAAAATTTAAAAAAAAAAGAGCAAAGTCTATCAAAATGACTTAAATGGGCAAATCATTCATGAACTCAGATGTGGGACTTCTTTTTTGCAAGCCAGAGAAGAAGGAAATATCAGACAAAGGTGTGAACTGTCACAAAACTGTAGCCTCCACCAGGAAAAAAAAATTCAGTGCCAAAGAACATCAGGAAAAAGAGCAATTTTATCACAGAGCCTCCTGTTGAGGGTCTTCCAATTAAGCAATCTTTTGTAAAGATTAAAAGCATTAATATAACCTACATGCATTTTCCATTTCAAACAGAAAATCACTGTTTATATATATTTACTAGGAGACAACTGAGAAATCTCTTAGCTAGAAAAGGTTAGAAAAGTTAGTATCATACAAGTTATATTACAACCTTCTGAATATTTTTAGAGAACATTGAAGCATTAATACTAGGAAAATAAACAGTTCCAATTTTTTTTCATTAGTGTTGAGTGCAAGCTGCTACTTCAAAAATATCTTCATCACATTTAAATTATTCTGTAATTCCATTCCCATCCCCCCCAAATGATGTTAAAGCTAATTTATCATTCTCAAGAATGCATTCTCATGATCTTGAAGGAAACTGTGATTAAATTAACCTTTGGTGAATTCATTCCAGAGAGGTAAATAGGAACCGAACACAAATCCCACTAATTCTCATGGAAATCCCCAAAATGAGAAGATGAGTGCTCACATTGCCAGAAATCTCCTTTAGAAAAGGACAATACACAAGTAAACTCTTAGGCTATTTTTCAAGGGACTGGCTGCAAAATCTAATGCGCTAGGAATGATTCAAATACAAAATGTAAAAATGTGAATATATAAAATTCTGCATCAATTTGTGAATATGAATTAGGAGAATTCTTTATAAAGCGGAACTTTATCATAGATTTCACTTTCTTTGTTTGATGAAAGGCATTACTAGTGACTGTAAATTATGCTCAGTCTACATACTCTTTCCTCTTCTCTTTGGAGTCTTGAATCCTACGGATTCTTATTTGTCCTTAAGCTTTCAAAATGAGCCTCATAAAGGAGACCAAGAGAGAGGTCCCTTTCAGATCTTTTGTATTTGGAAAATCATTTACAATATAAAAACTCAGGAAACTTTTCTGAGATGGATTGGTAATTAGAGCAACAGATAAAAACTGGAAGATGCGATAGTTCTTGAAATCATTTCCAGATCTGAACAACTTCTTTACACATCAGCCTCTGTTTGACATGATGGAGGAAGATAGCATAGAGGACACATATATAATGATATTCCAATAGAAAAAGGGACTTCAGAGGCACCTGGGTGGCTCAGTTGGTTAAGCGTCCAACTCTCGATTTTGGCTCAGGTCATGAGCACATGGTTTGTGAGATCCAGCCTTGCTTGGGGCTCTGCACTGACAGCACGAAGACTGTTTAGAATATTCTCTCCCTCTCTCTGCCCCTCCCCTGCTTGTGCACTCTCTCTCTCTTAAAATAAATAAGTAAACACTAAAATAAATAAATAAATAAATGAATAAAACTATCCAAAAAGAATTAAAACAAAATGAAGAAATAAACAAAAACAAAACCCAGTAAGCCTGGTTCTCATTCCAGACAGAGGTTGTGAAATTCTGATACAATTGGTCTAGCGTGGGATGAATCTAATATGCAGCTAGGGCTAAGGAGCACTGACCTAGGAATTTGAAATAATCAAAAAGATAGAATTAAGGAACACAATTCATACATGGAAAAAGTTTATCTTCTCTAATTACCTTAAAGTATGCAGGACCTGTGGGAACCAAACAGGCAATTTTCTCTGAACCTAAACACATCAAGACCAGTGGAGTGGAATTCAGTTTTGGGGAACTAGGAAGCTGCTTCCAAAAATTTCTCATCTCTGCAATCAACTCTCTGCTCAGTTTGATTCTTTTTATTAAAACAATAGGAAAGACTTATTGGTGTTTTCTCCTAGGTTTTTCCCAGGAAAGGATAATAATTCTGTAATTCTCCACCTTTCAGGGCAGAGCATGGTATCTACATGGTTGGCTTTTTTTTTTTTTTTTAATTCATGGGCATTTAATGAAAGCTGAATATGCATATTCACACATAATTTTTATGTGGAATTTCAGTGGGTTCACAAATAACTACCTACAACTTTTTCTTCCTTCCTTCCTTCCTTCCTTCCTTCCTTCCTTCCTTCCTTTTCTTCCCCTACAACTCTTCATAAGAATCTACAGATCCCTGCTTAAGAACTCCTGCTTTACAGTCTTCTCTATGAGGCAGGGGTTGGGGAGAAGAGAAGGAGGAAGGGCAGTAAATGAAGCAATCTGGACCTGGAAACCCCCAGGTATACGAAGATGCTTGTCAATTCCTGTGTGTAAGAATGGCCTGGGGATCTGTTAAACTGCAGGTTCTCATTCAGTAGGGCTGCGCTGGGCCTAAGAGTCTGCATTTCTTTCTAACAAGCTGCTGTTTCATACATCAGATCTGAAGGAGCAAGGTACTTGGAAGTATGTCATCAACCTCACCAGCTTTTCCTAGCACCTAAAAACATAAATGTACAAATATTTCCTCCTTTCTTGAAAACCCAATATTGTATGTAACATATGCTATTTGTCCCCCCCCAAAAAAAGGATAAAAGAAGATGGCAAACTTAATTCTTTATTTTCAATGGTCTCAGATTTCCAATTGTTAAAACTGTTAAATTCAATACTGTTTCCTTTCATGGAGCCAAATATCGTCAATTCAGTGGAAGTAATTTTTTTTTAATCCTAAAAACAACAACAAAACAAAACAAAACAGAAAAACTTCCCCTGGGTGATGTTGCTCAGGAAGAAATGAAATTCCATTATGTAGTACAATGTGGTTTTTATACCAGTTTTGTCTGGAAAAGAATTATACTTCAAAACAGGTATGACACTGAAACCAGCTTTCCTGAGCCAGAAAAATAACACAAAGCCCACTGAGCTGCGTGATCCTCCAGGTTATTAGCGATAAGATTTGGAAGCTCAGTGACATACACAGAGAGGTCACGTGACCAGAGGCCTGGGTGCTCACAGCCCACCTGGGGGTTTTAGCTCCAATAATCTCTCTTTTAAAGAATATTCTTTTTTTCTGATTATGAGAGTAATAAAAATAATAACCAAAAGTAATACGTGTTATATTAAAACTTAGAAAATACTAAAAGATACAAAGAAAACAAAAATATCCATAATCCCAAAACTATTTATTGAGGACCTGTGTATTGTAGTTTTCCCTTCCTGTTTTTTTCAACGCATTTTATTTTATTTTTTATTTTTTTAATATATGAAATTTATTGTCAAATTGGTTTCCATACAACACCCAGTGCTCATCCCAAAAGATGCACTCTTCAATACCCATCACTACTCTCTTCAATGCATTTTAATAGTAATTAGAAGCCTACAGTACATACAGTATTACAGTATGCTTTTTTTCCCCCTGGTAATACATGCAAGGGCTTGGTTAATAGGTTTGGTTAAATGGAAGGAGGAGTGGAAGTGTGCAGCACAAAGGCATCCCCAAATCAACCTAAGCCCTCTTTGAAACTACTATCATTCTATCTTTATTTACTTTAAATTTTTGTGCAACTTTACCTAATTGTTGAATAAATATATCTTATTTTGGATGTGGAGAGAAAAGTCAGACTAACAAATCTTTCTACAAGAGAAGGAAGATAAGGTTGAGAGGGGTAAATGATTCCCTTGTAATTTTAAAGAGGCAACCATGAATACCATTCTTGTACACACTGGGAATGATTAATCTCCCTCTTCTGATTTCTGTCTCATGAAAGAAGTGGAAAGAACAGCTACCAAAGGAGAAATGTTCAAACCTCTGGTGAATTTCAACAGAATCAAGCCATTAGGAAAGGACATAATTCCCCCAACTGAGCAACTCTCAAAGCTGGGTTTAGGAGAACAAAGAGCTGTATTTTTCCCGTTTCCATATAATTTCATTCTACAGTTAAATAGAAACTGATGCAATAGTAAGGGCAAACAGAATCTCAGAGAAAGAGCTAAAAGTTTCTCTCCTTAAATTTACTAAATGAAAGGAAGGAAAAATACTGAATTCATAAACTGGCTAACTGAACAAAATTTATTGAGTCTCTATTATGTTCCAGACCCTGTGCTATTTACTGGGAATGAGTGGCTCCTATGAAGATAAGTTTGCTGTTCTCATGTAGCTTATATTCCAGAAGAGAGGAGGTAGAGACAGACAATAAACAAATAGCGAAGTGAATGAAATAATTTTTTGTTCCCTGGTAAGAGTGACTTGAGAGTGTGAAACTAATATAATGGAAGGGGCATCTGAGTGACAAGAAGCTGATCAGGAGACTGAGGTTCTCAAGAAGAGGGATGAGGAGGTGTAATATCCTCCTGGATTTGGAATGAGGTTGGCATGGGCCAGGAAAAGAAAAATCCCTGTGATTGGAGAGTACTGAACATGGAGGGCAGCAGTAGAAGCATCTCAAAAGGAAGACTGGACCCAGATTGTATATGACCTTGTAAGCCACAGCTGAGAATCTGGATAGAGTGAGAAGACAAAGGATTTTCCTAGAAGGGTGCCATGACCTGATACACATTTTTAACTGATCTCTTTGGCTACTGTATGGATAATAGATTGCTATGCAGCATTAGCAGATCAGGAGGACCTGCTACGAAGCTATCTCAGTACTCTGGGCGAAAAACGATGGTGGCTTGGATCAGGACCAGGATGGTAACTGTAAAGATGGAGAGAAAGAAGAGATGGGTTGTTTTGAGCCAACAGGACTTGCCTACAGATTGACTGAATTTGAGCAGTGAGAAAGAGGTTTAGGGGTTGAATAACTAGCTGGATGGTAGAGTCATTTATTGAAATAGGGAAGACTTAGGGAGAAATAGGTTGTAAAGAGAATCAAAATTTTGGTTTGGGCCATATTAAATTTGATGTATCAATTAGAATCGCTTCTCAGCCTTTTGGCTAAGATCAAGTGATGTATCAATTAGATATCCAAGAGTCAAATCAAGTAGGTAGTTGGATTTAGGTAGGTAGAAGTAAAGATACAAGTTTATCAAGTATTGACAAGAAGGTTAAATATATATTTTATTTCTCTAAATTGTACTTAGTTATAATGCCTTTAAGTTTTCAGGTATTAGGAATACTAATTGATGTTTATGATTAGAATAAATCATTATAACTGATGATGGTAACATACTTTGAATAGAGTAATTGAGTCAAAACTCTCTTCTTTTTCTAAGTAGCCAATTCTTGACCCCCACCAAAGAGTGACGGCCTTGCTTATCTTATATCACAAAAGGTTTAGTAATTATCCCAACACCTCCTGACAGGGGTAATGAGCAATTACTGTCATTACTGCTTTGATCTCTGGACCACTGGAGAAGTACCCCAGAGCTTATAGTTTTCATTAGCTTTTTCATCTTTATTTTACACTTTCAAAGTAGAGAACAGATATAAAAAATAAGTTAAAGCAGATTTGCTGTAGTTGAAGATTAGAACCCAAAGTTCTCCTTCTCACCCACCCTAGAGGACAGAAAACAATTTGCAAATAGCTCCACTTTGATACCAAAGTGGTATATAAGAAGCTAAAGATACCCTTTTGGAACTCATTTGGAATGAAAAAAACTTCAACAGAATAGCAAATTTAGTAATGGTTTTCATTATTTATGAATTTGTCCCCAAGTTGAATTTCATTACAAAACATTAGAGTCATTTCATGCTTATTTTTTAAAGCTAAGTTTTTATTAAATATACTATAGAATAAACTTACGAGAATTTTCAGGTTGTTGAAAATGAACTCAAAGCCTTCTCCAAAGTAAAATCACCTGAGAGAACTAAAGGAAATTATGTAAAGGAGAACTTGAGATGTGCCATAGTTATGTATAACTGTCTAAAACAGAAAAGCTGCCAAGTGTAAAAGAAAAGAAGGAAACACATAATGGTAAATCCAGTAACATGCTTTTGCAACTCTTTTACCTGTACCACACTGCCACAAAGAGAAGACAGGTCAGCCCTAAGCAAAAATACTGAGATAAAGCTATCTTGGGCTGCCCAGCATTCCATATTTTGATGCCATTCTACCTTTAAATGGATCCATATCTTAATGTTGCCTTCTGACTAGAGGCTTTTCAAGCTACTGATTGCTATAGAACCATAATCATTGGTAAAGGAGACATTAACCCTGGACAGCAAATCCTTCAGTAAAGACAATGCTGAGAATCTCATGCTGGGAGATATATATGTGATCCAGAAGGCTTTTCAGAACCTTCTTGATCATCCCTCCTGGATGCTGGCTCCACGTGGAACAAAATGCTTCCCCTTACATATAAGCAGCAAGTACAGTCTACATTTCTCAGCAGAACATTTCAACGCCCTGTACCATCTTCTTCCATCCAGCCCTCATTTTTAGACTCACATCCCATCCTCCCCTACACAGCAACTCCACTCTTTCCCTGCCCCGCAGTATAATGTGAATTCTGGCCTCTATGTTCTTTTATCACTGTGAGAGCCTTGACCCTGTTCTCCCTCTTCTCTATCCAGTCTTAAATCCTTCCTTCTCCCAGATGCCTTCATTCCCCTCCAGCCTGTGGGGACCTTGCCTCCCTCCAGGACATGGGCCGCATTGATGCTAATACACCTTGTTACAAAATCACTGTACACATTTCTGTTACCAGTCTCCCAAATCTCAGTATTCATGTATCCTTCACTATTTTTCCATACCCACCTGTTATGTTTTCATCTGCAACATTTTCTTAAAACAAACTGCCATATTTTTACTCAATATATTTAATTTTATAGGATATTTTAGATCATAACCATAATGGAAAGCCAATAACACTTTACATAAATTGAAGATAACTGTAAATAGATATACAATAAAAATATAACCATTAATGTAAAAAAATGTTTGTCTGTATCTGCTACCTAAAATTATCTCACATAACACAATTTGGGAGATGCTACTTTATGCTGTTGTCTCATGTTGAAATTTGTCTCATATCATGTAACTCTTTATGTGTTTATATCTATTTGCCCTAATAAATTGTGAGTTCCTAATGGAGATCATTTATTATACTTTACATTCCCTAGTGTTTTTAGCCCAGTGTCTGGCACATGGTAGGCATTAAATATTTGTTCAGTGAGTAAATGACCACAAATATATCAATACCCTCTAGTCATAGCTTGTAGATATACAATCAGTAAAATGAAGATACTCAATCCTTCAGTTAAACTTAACGAGGCCATTTAATTATATACAGAATTTATATGTATATCTAGTACACTATCTTGGATATAAAATACATTGTAAATAAAGAAAAACTCTACATTGCTGTTAGTAGTAACTTATGCTAACCACAGGAGATTCTGGATTTTAAAATTTTAAACTGATAGCTCCAGATTTTATGAGAGCAATAAACAGGAATAGATCCAATGGTTAATTGATGTGCCTTGATTTAGACAGACCTAATAGATAAAAATCCAAGCATACATCAAAGATAAATTAAGGTCAAATAGCTTACAGTGCAAAATAAATTTACAATAGAAGCTATTTAAGCAGCAAATCCTTACTACATCTTAAATACGGTTTGATTCCTATTTTAGAAACATATTTATTAGATAAACTAGGGTGTGCTTTATCATAAAAATAAACACAAATAGATGCAAGGGAGAGAAAAGGCTGAAAAATAAAATCCCAGAAATTTTCAGATTTGAATGGAGATTTAGTTAATATTGTATCTATTTTTTTTTTTTAAGTTTTGAACTGTTACTTCCCAAGGGGCAAGGTTTTAGTTTTCAAAAAGAAAAAAGCTGCTTACAGGAATTTTAAAAACTAAATAGAGAAACTGTCTCAGGGTCTTGGGAATTATTCCAGTTCCCTATGCCTTATGTGGGAAAAATAAATAAAATTTAACAACCAGCTTTCTGTATCTATGCCCTTTAATTATCTCAAATACAAAAGAATAAAGTAAAATCTACTGCCTTGAAATTATCAAATAATCTTCTGCTAAATTTATAAGGGTTCCTGTTCAATTTCATCAATTGTTCCCTGGCCACGCCACTCACTATTTCTGCCATTTCAGGATAAGCTCTATATGGAGGGGAACCAACAGGAAATGTGCATGGGCATGTGCAGCTGTAACCTTGCATTCCAAATGTCCACAAATACATATTATTTTTTTTTTAATAATTTTTTTCAACGTTTTTTATTTATTTTTGGGACAGAGAGAGACAGAGCATGAACGGGGGAGGGGCAGAGAGAGAGGGAGACACAGAATCGGAAACAGGCTCCAGGCTCCGAGCCATCAGCCCAGAGCCCGACGCGGGGCTCGAACTCACGGACCGCGAGATCGTGACCTGGCTGAAGTCGGACGCTTAACCGACTGCGCCACCCAGGCGCCCCAAATACATATTATTATATAGTGACCTACCTCCTCCTGCATGGAGAATCATGAAATGTCAGAATAGGAACAGATCTTGAAAATCCTCCAGTACAACTCTTTCAAATATGAAAATTGATCCCAAAGAAAGGAAGTTATTTCCCCAACTTTGAAAGATGAGCTCGAGTTGAGTGAAGTTAAGAGGCCCACTCAGACCACAGTCCAGCTACCCAAAGTGTCCATCTCCCCTTGTCTACCTACAAGGTAAGAGAGTGGGTCCAGAGAAATATCTAATGCCTTATTGCCCTTTTCTCTGCTCCTCTCTCAAAATCTGTCTTCAGAAATATGATATTTAAAATAGCTCTTACTAAAAAGCACAAGCATAGGGTAACTTTCAAGAGACTATCTAGCCAGCCACAAATACAACTTATTGATAGGACAGGGGGCTGGTTGGAAACGGGAGCCATTCTGCAATCCAAGCTTCAGAGGTTTCCAATGGCCTCCACCATGCAGCCCTATCCCTTCATACTGGTTAGGTGCGAGGGAAGTACCTGCCTCAGGATTGTTTTAAGTTAGAAGCACCTAGCACAGGGTCCGACAGAGAGCAAGTGTTCAATAAACCTCAGCCTCTACAACCTGATCCCAACCCACCCTCTCTCCAGGCTAAACACACCATTCCAGCACCTCTTCTGAATGCCTGCCAAACCAGACCAGTCACTTTCCCCAGCTTACTAGATACATTAGGTGTTGGGCTTTGTGCTTAGCAGTATACTTGCATTGTATCAGCTAATTCTCACTGTTATGACTGTCTTACTACAAGTAAATTCAATGAAGGTCAAGATTTTTGCCTGTTGTGTTCACCATTATTTCCCAGATTCCTAGAACATGAGTTTGCACATAATACTTGCTCAATAAATATTTTTGGAATGAATGAATGCATATTTTATGGATGAGGAAAGTGAGGCTGAGAGAAACAAAGCCATTTGCTCAACATCAGAATCACTATACGGTGAAACCAGGATTCAAACCCCAGGCTGGCTGATGCCATGCCCATGGTCTTCAACCACTCTACCACATCTTCTCAAATGGGATAGTGGTGATTGAGTCAGACAAGGTGCTAATTTAGACTCATCCCACTTAGACTTGCCACTGCAGACTAAAAAGGCAGAGAGACCACATTTGTTCTAATGCTTAGCTGTAAGAGATTATTTTGTCTCCTAAAAAAATTCAAGGCTTATCAATGTATACGTTTACTTTTATACCAATACTAATGAAATGTCCTTGTGATTTTTAAAACAATAAAATAATTCACTCAGGCAAACCCACTTAAGAAGACAAATATTTCTCTCATTTGGTAGATTTACTTTGATCGACAACAATTTAATCTGTATCATGGAATTATTCTAAAAAAGAAATTGTTTTTTCTATAGCAAACTGAAAAAGATTTAGAATTTTGCTGCTCTCCTAATCAATGCTGACTGGTTGAGGTCAAAAGAATTATTACATACAAAGCTAAATAAACTGAAGCTTCAGGATATAGCTGTTTCAAAAAACAAATTATTCAGGTAGAAATACTTTATTCATCCACAGTCAAGTAAATTCTTATAGGATGAAACAACTTTTCAGCTATTAAAGACTCTCTAGTGTTTGTATCATAGCCATAATTTCATTGTTAATTGTGATATAGATTTAAGCCCCAGTGTTTTGTGTGCATTATATTGGGAATCTTTGCTACCAGAGAGCAAGGAACAGATATGTTACCTGTAATATATGATACTAAAACTTGAGGGTCCTCTATGTATAAAAGCTCATGTGGAGAAAAGTTATAAGCAAGCTCATTACTATAAACATTCAATCAGATCTTAGTGACTACTAGAGTAGTTTGCAACTATTTATGTCAGCACCAATCTTGTAAATAGCTATTCTCCCCCCAGTGAATAACAATTCATGCTGGTGGGTAGTAAAGAATGCTGATTTGATTTCTTTAACTGGTTATTTCACTACTTTGTGTTTCCTAGGAAAAATATAGATATTAAAAATACATATAACCATGCAGCCTCTTAATTCTTTAATTTTGTTTCAAAGTAGATATTTCTTGAGTACCTAGGATACTTCTGGCATTCTGCCAATTGCTGGAAACATAATGAAAAAGATTTGATCTCAAATTTTTAATAAATGTTAGTGACTTTAACTGAATTCTGGACTGAAGGAATGGAAAAAGCAAGGATCGGGAGATAGGAAGATGCATTGCGGATCCTGTAAATGGCAAGAGTTCCAGTGTGACTTAAGTGTGAACAATGTTTGGGCTATGTGTTTAGAAATGAGACTCAAGAACTGGTTGAGACTCAATCCTGAAATGATTCAAATGCCATCCTAAAGAGTTTGCTTTTTATGCTGGAAGCAATAGAGAGTTGTCAAAGACTTGAAGTGAGTGAGGACTGTCACATGAGGACCGTAAAAACCTAACCTCAGCAAGAGTACTCCAGAGAAAGAGCAAGAATCAAGAATGTGGAGATATAAACTATCACTTTTATTTTTTTAAGTTTATTTATTTATTTTGAGAGAGAGGTAGCATGAGTGGGGTAGCGACAAAGAGAGAGGGTGACAGAGAATCCCAAGCAGGCTACACACACTCAGTGTGGAGGCCAACGTGGGGCTTGAACTCACAAAACCATGAGATCATGACTTGAGCCGAAACCAAGAGTCAGATGCTAAACTGAGTAAGCTACCCAGGTATCCCTAAACTATCACTTTTAAGGTTACCGATCCCAAAGTCTTTTGTAAGTAAAACTGATAGAATTTTACAACCAATTGGATATTGGACATGAAATTAAGGGGAGGCATACAACCAAGGATGATGGCAAGGTCTCTAACCTGGTTGCTAAAAGAATGGTGATTTCATTGAATAACTCAGACAACTCAGAAGGAAGACTAAAGTCAGGGCACCAGTGCAGGAAGGTAGTGGATTTGGTGTAGAATATGTAGCATTTGAGACCCCAACAAAAGATACAAGTAGAAATGACCTGTGGAACCTTGGAGCTTCAGGTTCAAGAAGTTTAGTGACCTATACTCAACATGAGGTTAAGAATGCTCTAATGAGATTCCAAAGGGATAAAGTGAAAAACAGAAGACAGAGCAGAAGATAGCACCTTTGGAGAGGACACCACTGCAAGACCAAGTAAAGGAGATGAGACACAGCAGGTACAAGGGAAACTGAGGCAGCCTTACAGCATGGAGTCATGACCGCCAAGGGAAGAGCTTCAAGCAGGCAGGGATGGTAGACCCTGTCAGCTGCTTCAGGGAGATTTAAAAGGATGACTAAGAGACTTGATACTTAGAGTATCAGTATTTATTGGAGCAAATGTTTTTCCTGTTGTTTGATCAAATGGTCATCTAGGGAATATCCAGTCATGCACGAGTAATAAAGCTGTCAGAGGGATAAAAGTCACTAGATTCTATAAGATTGGTCAGCTGAATAGCAAGAAAACCCTACTGCTTGGTGGGTGTTGCATGCTCCAACAAACATTCATTGCTGGACACACAAACCATCCATTAGCGAGGCTTTAGGCAACTCACAAAACAGCAGCTATGCATGCTGAGTATTGAGCCGGCTATCTTACAACACTACAAGAATAGCAACCCTCTGCAGTATATTTCCTTTCACTTTTTCATTTCAAATGTTTTTTTTTTTTTTCTCCTCTTTTCTCTAATGCAGTGTCTATAAAGTAGGGAGGAAGAGTCAGGACTCTTACATATTTGGAGAGCAGAACTCATACAGGTTCGGTGACTTGCCTAGGGTCCCATAGCTAGTAAATGGCTATAACGGTGAGGCTAGGTAGGAAAGCTCCAGAGTCACAGCAATGATTGTGCCCCCGCTGGTCCTTTCTGTGTTAGGAGGATTTCACAAAGCCCTGGATTTCCATCCTGCTATCTTGCCTGGCTACACTAAATTAAACTTAAACTAAATTAAACTAAATGGCTAAAACACAGAGCTGTCCTGAGTTGAGGAATGTCAGGTAGGGACATCCTTTATTGATTGGTCATCAACTATCTATAAAGAAAGAGAGGGGCACCTGGGTGGATTAGTCAGTTCAGTGTCTGACTTTGGCTCAGGTTAAATAGTTCATGGGTTTGAGCCCCGCCTCGGGCTCCGTGCTGACAGCTCTGAGCCTGGAGTCTACTTTGAATTCTGTGTCTCCCTCTCTTTCTGCACCTCCCCCACTCATGCTCTGTCTCTCTCTGTGTCTCAAAAATGAACACATGTTAAGAAAAATTTTTTTAAATAGAAAATAAAAGAGAAAGGGTAGGAGGAAAAGAGACCGAGATTTTATAAATCTCATTATTTAAGGTCACCAGGATATTTCTCTTTTTGCCTATTAGTAAAATGGCAGGAAAAATGACAATAATGCCAGTCATTCAATTTATTTCAGAGCTGGTAGGTCACACTTGGACAATTCAAAGAGAAAATTCTAGAAAATAGGAACGTCTAAGAAAGGCCAAAAAAAAAAAAAATCAGTTGTAAAAGAGGCCATGTGACTATTGAGTAATAACTTTCCATTGTGGATTGCTGACACTAGGACCATCTACATGCTGAGATTCTCACAGGAAAGCAAGTAACATACATCACTTTGTTGCATGTCTTCCTAATTTATAATTTAGTTAAAAGCAATATTAGCAGTAGGATGTAAAAACTAAATCCATCAAAACCAGGTTTCCATCATAGCTGAACAGAGCTCTAAAGAGAGATTTAGGGGGCACCTGGGTGGCTCAGTCGGTTAAGCCTTGGACTCTTGATTTAGGCTCAGGTCATGATCTCGCAGTGGTGAGATTGAGCCCTGAGTCAGGCTTTGTGCTGAGCGAAGAGCCTGCTTGGGATTCCCTCTCTTTCCCCTCCCCTGCTTGCCTGCATGCTCTCTATCTCTCTCTTTCTCAAAGAGACAATTTAGGAATCTTAAGGTAAAAGCGGTAGGCAATGCCACTGAAATGGAAAAGATAATTTTAAAAATTGTTTGTAGACCAAGACTAGAAGATGATTATGTAAAGAATTCTGATGCTGAAGGCATATGTAGAAAAAGAAGAGCCAAGAAAGGATGGTCTGAGAGATGGCAAGAGAACAAGGAGAGAAGGAAAGCAGAAAGAATCAAAGCTATCAGCTACTGCTCTGACATCAAGCACTGATGATTCAAAATATGCCTTGGGTTTTGGCAGAGAGGTAATACTCAACCTCAGGGAAAGCTTTCAGTGAAGTGGTGAGGAGACAGCCAAATTAAATTAGGGTGAAGAGAAAGTGGAAATGAATGGAGCGGCCACATCAGGGTAGAGCCATCTTTTAAAATGCTTGTTCCTGACAGGAAGGAAGAGAGAGAGGAGTGAAAAAGAAAAGCTGAATTGAAAGAAGGCTATTTTATAATGGGGAAAAGTGAGCAAGGGGAAGGTGGGTGGGCAAAGGGTCCAGCATAGATGAGGAGGGACATCTCTGGGATAGAAGTAAGAAGTAAGGACCGGCATCACAGCAGGTAATTTTAGAGGTGAGAGCTCCTGCCAGATACTTTCTCTCTGACTGAGGAGCCAGTTATCACTGAACATAACTAAGGTAGAGGTTACTGAGGGCCTTACAGAGACAAGAAAAGCTTTGGATTGTTACTGTGGTCAGAGAGAGGGTACTCGGTGTATGTATTGTAATAGTTTGGATGACAGATGAGAAAAGCTTCAGCTCAGGCAGTGACAGGATAGAGCCAGAGAGGAGAAGATGGTTTAGGAGGACAGGTATCAGGTAGAGCAGACAGGTTCTGTGGGTCCATCAGATGTGCATACTGTGATTTGGAACACTCAAGGAGGGCCCAAAGGCAGTGGTTCTCAAACTTCAGGTCCTGACCCACTAGTTGGGCTGCAAAATCTATTGAGATTTGAACAGAGCATTTCTGTAAATGAATTAAAATGGAGCAAAAAAATATCAGAGTGCTTTGACCATAGTAAGGGGAAGTACTATTTTGTGACGTTTCAGTTATAAATGCCAATGCGTGCTGGGCTGCTGATAACTGGTCAATAAAGGATGTCCCTACCTAACATTCCTCAACTCAGGACAGCTCTGTGTTTTAGCCATTTAGTTTAATTTAGTTTAAGTTTAATTTAGTGTAGCCAGGCAAGATAGCAGGATGGAAATCCAGGGCTTTGTGAAATCCTCCTAACACAGAAAGGACCAGCGGGGGCACAATCATTGCTGTGACTCTGGAGCTTTCCTACCTAGCCTCACCGTTATAGCCATTTACTAGCTATGGGACCCTAGGCAAGTCACAGAACCTGTATGAGTTCTGCTCTCCAAATATGTAAGAGTCCTGACTCTTCCTCCCTACTTTATAGACACTGCATTAGAGAAAAGAGGAGAAAAAAAAAAAAAACATTTGAAATGAAAAAGTGAAAGGAAATATACTGCAGAGGGTTGCTATTCTTGTAGTGTTGTAAGATAGCCGGCTCAATACTCAGCATGCATAGCTGCTGTTTTGTGAGTTGCCTAAAGCCTCGCTAATGGATGGTTTGTGTGTCCAGCAATGAATGTTTGTTGGAGCATGCAACACCCACCAAGCAGTAGGGTTTTCTTGCTATTCAGCTGACCAATCTTATAGAATCTAGTGACTTTTATCCATCTGACAGCTTTATTACTCGTGCATGACTGGATATTCCCTAGATGACCATTTGATCAAACAACAGGAAAAACATTTGCTCCAATAAATACTGATACTCTAAGTATCAAGTCTCTTAGTCATCCTAAGCCCAATGTCTACGATCCCTGCCTCCTTAAAACTCTTCCCCTGGCTATTGTGGCTATGGGCTAGAGTCCAAAACTTTAAAACCTACAGCTTTAATGTGGAAGACTGAGTGGAAGTTGACCCCCTAAGTCAACAATAAGAGTACCAGACAATACAAAGAGACAATACAGACAAGGAGAAATTTTAGGGATTAACAGTCAAATATAACCTGAGATTTCTAATTCTCTTTGTATATCTAATGAGCTAATAGAAATCTAATTTGATGGCTTTAGCTTTGATATCATATGACTAAGGTATAATTAACTGTCTGTTTTGCTTAACTATTGGTCTAACTAGAATTCCTTTTTAACTGCATCAATCCATGGCACTGCTATAAATTAAACTTATTTCTTGTTTTCTTTTGGATCAATGAGTGGAATTAAACTGTAACAGAAATAATTATTAACCAAAAAGGTACTCATTCTGATATTTCAAAAAACAATTCTGCTCTCAGAATGACAGGATTAGTTTCACTGATGACATTTTGGGTTTTAAGTGTTAGCCCAGTTTTGAGTATCTCTGATATACACAGTTCAATGCAGGTTTATTTAGTCTTTGACAAAGACATTGGTTGGATTTTTTTAAAGAAATTCTTTTGAAGCAGAAAATTGACTCAATGTAGATTTTTCACTCCATTACACATATTAAACTACATTGATTTGGGTGATGGAAAGAGGCGGAAAGAAATGGAGAGGTGTGGGAGAAGAGGCCAATAAGGTTATAAATTTCAAATTACAAAGAGACAAGAGACTATTACCAACCTTTTATTGTCAGAGAAATGGCGTCTTACTCATGCCCTTGAAAGCAGAGTGTTGGGTTGTCAGTGAATGCCAAGAGTAATCCTGTTACAAATGGAGGTGACTGGTTCTAGACGAGACATGAGGGTGGTGTGAAAGTGGCTGCAGCCCTAAACAACCCAGTAAGGAGAACCAGATTCCTGAACACACACACACACACACACGCACACGCACACGCACACGCACACGCACACACGTCAAACTCTAGAGTTAAACCGACCTGGCTTCAAATTCCAGTTCACTCACTTATTAACCATCATCTTGGGCAAATCATTTAACCTCAGTAAGTTAGTATCTTTATCTGTTAGCATCTTGGGAAGATAATAATAGACATCTGAAGGTTATTATTAGGTGTAAATAAAGCAATTCCTGTAAAGTGCTTACAGGACAATGCAGTAAGTACTAGTTCAATATTATGAGTGCATTAGTTTCCTAGGGCTGCTGTAAGAAAGCACCACAAATTGGGTGGCTTAGAAAAACAGAAATGTACTATCTCGCAGTTCTGGAGGCTAGAAATCCAAAATCAAAGTGTTTGAAAGGCCATATCCCTGTGAAACCTATAAGGGAAGGATCTTTTGTCTTCTAGTTTCTAGGAGCCCCAGACATTCTTTGACTTATATCAACATGGCTCTTGTTTTCACATAGCATTTTCCCTGTGTCTCTTCACATAGTCTTTCCTCTGGGCATGTCTGTTTCTGCGTACAAATTTCCCCTTTTTATAAGGACACCAGTCATATTGGATTAGGGTCCACCCTAATGATCTCATTTTAAACTGATTACATCTGTGAAGACCCTATTTCCAAATAAGATCACATCCTAAGGTACTGGAGGTTAGGAATTTAACTTAATCTTTTGAAAAGACTACCAATCCATAACAATTATTTACAGATATTTTGCTAGAGATATTTTGCAAGAAATAGGTTAGTAAATAAAGTACTTTAAAATTGTAGAATATCCTTCTCTAGTGATTCATTTTCTGTTTCTTTTTCTTTTTAAAGTAAGGAATACTTGTTTTTTGTTTTTGTTTTTGTTTTTGTTTTTTGTTTTTTGTTTTTTGTTTTTTTATGTAGTGACTTTGATATAAAGAAGTGAGTTTCCTGCTCTTAGCTGAATCTGGAATAACTGGGTGTTGACTGCTCTGTCATCCTATGATTTCCTGGTCTTGAGGAAAGGAAAATTGCCACAGGCGTCCGCAGCTAGGCCTGCAAAAGTATATCCCACAGGAAAAGGGCATGTACTCCTGTTCTGAACCATTTGTTAATCATATAACAACCTCAATTATGCTCATCACAACTGGAAGAGAATCGCTCTTCAGTAGAATTTAAATGAGTATAAATTACATACTTATTAATCAAAATGAATTCTTTTCAACCAATTTCTTTTTTTTTTCCTCTTTAATATGGACTTTTTGTGGTGCAGTTTTCTCTGCCATAACCCTCATTCTAAGACCATTTTCATCATGAAAAATAATACCCAAACACTACACATTCACCTCTACCTCTTCATGTGCTTTACAAAATGATACCTATTTTTGCCCCAAACTAGAATGTACTATGAACGTTTGATCTCCTAACATGGCAGTTATGGGTACACCTATAAAAGGTTCCAACTAGGCAACAAAAGAAATAAAAATAGGAATATTTGAGGACACAGTGAAGGCTAGTAGAACATACAGCACCTTTATTTTTTTATTCAGGCCCATATTGATCCACATTCATTCAAATGTATTAATGACTTCCTCTCACAGAATGTGTAGCAGAGAAAAAAAGATTCATATGCCAATGTGAAGAGAAGAATGCAAATAGAGAAGAGAAATTAGTTAATTATATTACAATTTAACAAGATGAAATTTCAAGTACCAAAAGTTTTTGCCCTCTAAAAAGTACTAGCCAAACATAAATTAATAGTGCCCCTGACAAAAAAAGATGAAAGAATCCAAGTGTAGACGTACCTCTATTTGTACCATGCAAGTGATCATGAAAATGAAATTATCAATCAAAACTTCATACAGCAAATCACTTTCCCTTTGATTCCATCAAATAATTCAGAGATTATTTGTTTTAATTTTTTAAAATAATTTTTTAATGTTTATTTTATTTTTGAGAGAGAGACAGAGTGTGAGCGGGGGAGGTGCAGACAGTGAGGGAGACACAGAATCCCAAGCAGGCTCCAGGCTCTGAGCTGTCAGCACAGAGCCCGACGCCAGGCTCAAACCCACAAACTGTGAGATCATGACCTGAGCCGAATTTGGACACTCACCCGACTGAGCCATCCAGCTGCCCCTGTTTTTATTTTTAATTTGTCTTCAATGATAGTCAATTCTCACTTTAACTATGGTTTGTCTTTACCTCAAAGACAAGTAGTTAACTGAAAATAACATAATCCCTATATGCACTAGGGATACATTTGGCCCCAACTGGGCCTGCAGTTATTGCTAATGGCACAGTAATGGATCAAGGCCACAAGATGGCACTATAAGCAATGGGCTATTGGCGGTTATTTTAATCTGCATCTACTCTAAAAACTGATCCTGTCTAAGGGGCTCTAAAGTAAACTGAAAAACTCTGAGACTGCAATGCAGAATAAATATGAGTACATATTACATAAATGGAAAGAAAGTAGCTAAAATGATTACATAGAAAACACTCTGCGTCTTCTACTACACATAAGAAGCCACTTCAAAGACTCCTATTATTTACTGTGATGAATTAGTTACTTGAAAAATGAAACATGAATTCATAAGGGTTTATTATTTTATGGGCTAAAGAAAACTTTTCCATGTGTTCTAGTTTCCTTAGTCTTTCTTATTTTTAAATACATGGCACCAGTAAATTTATAGTTGAAGCACAGACAGAAAACTAAGAATTATTAGTTCACTGGTTATAGCCATAACATAAACAAGTTTAGTCATTAAGTCTGTGTAATCTGATTGTTTCAGTCAACTAAGCAAGGCAACTGACATTGACAGCTTAGAAAAGTGACCTTCAGATAAAGAATTCTGAAGCTGATGAGGGGCTCTTATCGAAGTGGAAGTGCGTGACAAAGCCAACTCCCAAAGTAGCACCAATTAGTGAAACAAATTAGCAACATATCTTCTCTTTAAGACACTGGCATTCATCTTTCCTTCTCTGGAATTCTTTTACTTAGCAGCTGTGCAATTGTTGGAGGGCTTGGAGGGGCGGGGGGTGGGGGAGCAGTTTACATAAAAATTTGAAATGTGCCAATCACTGGAAAAGATCTACTGTAATTGAGAGTGTCTTAATACTATGCTGATTTTAGATTGGTGCTGAATGAAAGAGCTAAAAATGATGCATAGCAAAAAACACATGAAACTGGTTGCTAATCTGAACAGATTGTAACAGCAGGGCACATGAAAAGCTAGATAGTCCACACATAAAAATCTCGAATTAATGATCTTCTTGTGAAATCAATAGCATACTGCTGCAGGTATGGACAAACAGCATATGTACATGTTTAAAATTTGGATGTAATTAAGTTATAACATTATATTAGTTACAAATGACAACATAATGATTCCATATTTGTATATATTGCATGTACACTTTTAACCGAGCCAAAGCGAACCCAGAAAGAAAGCAAATCAAAGTTATACCAGTAACTCCTTCGAGCATTTTCAAATTATGGAGTTTTTTTCTGTATGCTTTTATTGCTGATTCTACATTAATTTACACCTATTTATGTTTCAGTCCCTAATTAAAATCAAAAGCTCCTTGGACTTAGTAATGTATCTTCTAATTCTTAAGTCCCCCACAATAATAATAACAATAATAATAATAATAAAGCCTACCATTTTTAATTTCTTATTAGATTCTAGGTATTGTGATAAATAGACATCACTTCACATAAGCCTTGCCCAAAAATCCTGTGAGATTAGTACTAATGCTCTCCCTGTTCATAAAGAGGAAACAAAAGTATAAGTTAATTTGCCAAGTTTACATAACTACTGAGTCACAGAGCCAAGCCCTGAATCCAAGTATACTTTATGCCAAAGCCCCTGGCTTGCCTTGTGGAGTGGACGTAGAGGCATGATGGTTGGCAATGCATTGCCTGAGGTCTACCTGGCACCTAAGCTGACCGGCTTTATGGTCTTGGCACATTACTTCGGCATTCTGTGTCGCAATTTAGTTGTTATTATACTACCCTGAAGCTCATATAGTAGAAAGTCAAAAACTCTTCTTAAGAGCCTTTAACTTCCCTCAGGTACCTCCATACTGCAAGTAAACCCTTTTGTGAAACACACTCCAGTTGCTCTAATAAATTCATAAATGTACTGGCATTTGATATAACTGAAGTAAAGTGCATATCTGATTTTCAGTAGTGGTCCTCCCTGGCTTCTGATAGGTGCCACTGTGCTGTGCTCATTAGCATTTCAGGCTATAATAGCTAAAGTAGTGCTTTCTTTCTTCAGCAAATCTACTAAAATGTCTACATGTCAACCAGGGTTGGTAACTGAAATGGACAGTGTAGATGAATAGTAAACCTTTTTGGGAAAACAATCATTTTGAGTACTGAATTTTAACATTACTAAATCTTATTAATGGATTGCCACAGTTTGTTCCCAAACCTGTTTATGTTACATGGCTAAGAAGGGAAGGGAATTAAGACTGGATTAGCTCAATGGTAGGAGCTTGAATTCCCACTTCCCTGAATGTCTCAACGTGGAAGGTGACACAGACATACCTATGGCATGCTGCAAGGCTGTGGCCAGGAACCCAATACTCCCGCATACGCCGGCTCCCACTAGCTGTGTTTGCTTATCAAGTGTCAACTGTATTTGTTCTCAAACCTGTTTAGGTCTGTTGCTCTTGTTATTGTAAGTTCAAATATGTTTTTTACTACATACACAAAAAAACTTAATTAAAATATTTTTAAATATGAATACAAAATTTAAAAATAAATATAATATAAAATATAAAATGTAAATATAAAAATTTTAAATATAAATATTAAAAAAATAAAAAATAATTATTTTTTCTAAGAAAATTAAGTTGAAATCCAGAGAGTTTGATAAGAGCTCTCAAGTTACATGTGGATAAAATAGTTGTAAAAAATTGGAGAAAAATCATAAAAGTCTACAAGGATTCTACATCTCTTAAGATTTCTTCACAAGTTCCTCTTAACTCTAGCTCCATTTGAAATCAAACTAAATGGCCAATCATAGATAATGCATTATGGGTGTGGTTTATCTAAGGAAAACAAAGTGATTTTCTAGTTAGTGGATCCACAAAGAAAATGCTTGTCCAAAGAGATAAGATTATCCAATGAATATGCATTAATATTTTAAATTAAAATAAAATGTTTAAGAGGTATATAATTACATCAATGAATTTTGGGTGTGACTAACCAATTACCAGTCCTGACTGTATCAGGTAAGAAGCCTTCTTCTATATTATGGTGATCCTGTTTTTTACCTAATCTAATATAGTCCTATCTTTCAGATTTTACAGAGTACACAAGCACTTTAATTTTACTGAAAGAATTGTAGTTTGATAACTGATTCAAATCTTGGAAATTAAAATGTTAACTTTGAAAACTGAAAATAATACTTAGTGTCCAGTTTTTTTCAATAAACATTCCTAAAATTACATCCTTCTGAGTATATTTGCAAACAAAGGCAAATTTACCCGTTGATATCTGCTTACATAGTAAAATCTCAAGGATTCCACGAAAATCTTCTGTCCCCTAAGTATATCCCCACCAGCTTGCAGATGTCTATGCTCCTACAGTTGATTCAATTTTCTTTATTATTTCTGACAGCAGCTTTTCCTACAGTCAGTACTGAGGGCCACAGAACCTTCTAACTCTCATGGGGAGGAAGAGTGGAAAGGGCAAAGAAAAATTATATACTCCAAGTTTTCTCATCTTCCCTAATGCTTGATAAAATCAAGCGTTTCCCCAAGTATTCGACTATCACAGAACAACTTACAGAATCACTATTCTGAGCAACATTCGGTAGCAAAATGTTTACTGTTTGAACCAAATTTTCCTTACCTCTAAGTGCAACAATGAACAAACTGGGTAGTTGCATAAAATAGAGATGCTACATACAAAGGTGTCTAACACAGTGAGTCATTCCATAAATGTTAGTTTCATATCCCTGTATGAGCTATTTTTTTCTCATCAGAAATAAATAGGTGTTTTAACTGTTAGATAAATAGAAAATGAAGGGGAAAAGAAAGAAAATAGACTATTTTCTCTAGAATTATTTTGTTTGGAAACAAATATTCTATGTGTAACTATTGCATTAAAAAGATAAGGTCTATTTTCTTCTTATGGAACTTTAGAAGAAATTTCTCTGCTGTGTTTTAATTTTTATCATTTATTTTGTGTTTTTATTTTTTGCTTAATATAACTTTGTGTTACTGCAAAAAGAACCGGGCAATATTCTTTTACTAGCTTTTCAATGGCTCTAGAACATTCCCTCAGAGAAGTTAATGCTTTTTCCTCCTTTGTCACAGTCCACCCATTAAAAACTGACTGGCTGTGTAAAATTAATCACTAGTGAGAAGAGTAACTAAAACATGGTTTCTAGTGAGTTAAGCATGAGAAGTCACTGGGTGCCACCACTGACACACACCAAATCTTATGAGGCAATGTTTTCTCATCTCTTCTAAGTTTTGTGAGAATCTTCACTCTAGGGACGTCTGGGTGGCTCAGCTGGTTAAGCATCCAACTTGGGCTCAGGTCATGAGCTGCTGGTTCATTAGTTCAAGCCCCACTTCGGGCTCAGTGTGGACAGCTCAGAGCCTGGAGCCTGCTTAGGATTCTGTGTCTCCCTCTCTCTGCCCCTCCCCCACTTGTGCTCTGTCTCTCTTAAATAAATAAATAAATAAATAAATAAATAAATAAATAAGAATCTTCACTCTAGGGGCGCCTGGGTGGCTCAGTCTGTTGAGCGTCCAACTTAGGCTCAGGTCTTGTGAGTTCCAGGAATTTGAGAACATCACCTATTCTCAAACTGAGCCTCAATGCCTCCATGGCCCTGCCTGATCTGGAGGCTGGCACAAATAAGAAATAATTCGATCTATCCTGTGAAACTTCTCAGAAAACAAGAGTTTGCTTCTACTACACAAAGGAGTGCAAATCACCATCATCCACTTTAGAAATTCAGTCATTTCCTTAAGTTTAATATTCTGAGGGGAGCCTGGGTGGCTCAGTCAGTTGAGCATCCGACTTCGGCTCAGGTCATGATCTCGTGGTCCGTGAGTTCGAGCCCCACATCGGGCTCTGTGCTGACGGCTCAGAGCCTGGAGCCTACTTCAGATTCTGTGTCTCCCTCTCTCTCTGACCCTCCCCCATTTATGCTCTGTCTCTCTCTATCTCAAAAAATAAAATAAAAACATTATAAAAAATTTTTTGAAAAAGTTTAATATTCTGAGATGTCATAAACAAAATGTATCCATTCTATTATTGCTTCCTAAACTCTGTAAACTGAAAGCAAATCCCTTTCTGTCTGTATTTCCAGACCAATGAGCTAGGCCAGCTTCCCGGACATGCAACCGGTGCAGTTGCATAGCACCGCATGCTTACGTGAGTCCTAAGCTTGGTTTAATGCTCTATTGTCCCATTACTAAGAATTCTTCATAAAATTATTAATAATTTTTTTAACAAGAGGCCAATCATTTTCATTCTGCACTGAGCCCTACAAATTCTGTTTGGCCTTGCCACAGAGTCTGAACTGTCTAGGCCTCATGCGGGAGTCGATGCTCTCTTCACGGTCTGTGGCTCTAGGACTAAGACAAGAATTAGTGCTAGAACTCAAAGGGCTAGCTGGTCAAGCTGCAGTTCACAGAGAGCAGCTGTGGAGAAAGCCTGTTCTTACAACAAGCGTGCGGGCAAGAAATGTAATGAAGTTAGTGTCTCTGAAATCTTTTTGATTTCCGTAGCCCCATCGTTTTTCCCTTGCTCAAAACTAACCAAAGTCTTCCAGATACACCAGGGTTAGTGCGTTCTCTGTACATATAAATGCATCACTTCTGCTTGCAAAATTTCAGTATGATATCTCAGGGAGGATGGCAAAATAGGCTTGCCCACTGAACTTTGGTGCGCTCAGAGTCTGATTCAGTTGTTCTGCACAGCACGCTGCTCAATGGTCCTCAGTATCCATCAGACAGTCTAAAGCAGTCAATAGCTTTAGTGCCTCTATTACATCAGAAAATACATAAAAAAGACAATAAGAGCAATTCACTCTGCTTCAAGAAAGATAAGCAGTTCACTAGAGATGTGGAATGCTGTTTCCTAAAGCAGTATCAATTCTTGATGTGGTTATGAGAAAAAGCTATTAGTCATAGCACAGAATGAATGAACTTCAGAGGAATACTCTGCCCAGGGCTAAATCTTCTCATCACACCCCAAGGTAAGCTATGAATAAGAAAGGAAATGAAAGCTCATTTCCTCTGTAAAACAGAGGATTTCTTTCTGTGAATTCCTTCATGCATAAATCAGGGACTTACACATTTACACAGTGTGGAAATGGATCCACTAACTGACCCACTAGGGCCAAACTCCTAACAGTAATACTTACACATTAGCAAGGCTCTTCATTATAGTTGATGGATTTTCCCACTTTGAGAAAGCAGCTTTCCTGGTTGGCAGATCGCAAAACGTTTTATCTCCTTGAATAGTGTTATTTGTTCTCTGCATTCTCAGTAAGTCACTGCCTCTGGTCCAAAGTTCCTTCAACCTGAGAACAGGTTGCATCTATCTCAATACTAGCAGTTCACTAAAATTCTCCAGTCCCATATCATGTCAGAAAGATGGTGGAACAATGACACATTTTGGTCAAGACCGAATGTAGTCAGAAATTACTATAACATCCAAGTAGCTTGAGACCTTATGTTTCCCAAAATCTGCATTGAAAAAAGAGCCCTAGAGAACTTCTAGCTCATTACCTCATCTGGCAATGAGACTTTTATTCACATCCCAGTATTTCCCATCAGTTGTCTCAAGTCCTTTAAGGAACAAGATGGAGAAGGAGGGAGGAGGAGAGAGACAAAATCAACTGTGTGACATTTTGATCCAACCTAAAACACACTAGTAGAGTTTCAGGTTTAAAAAAATTAAATATATCATATATAATGTAAGATATAATAATTATTATATATATAATATTTATAAACAAAACATTTTTTCTCAGGTGAACTTCATCCCAGCACCAGTGGAGACAGGTGACGCTGGGGGTAAACTTAACCTACTACAAACTACATATGGTTAGTAATCATGCACTCATCTCAGAAGGAAACATGAATTATTCCAATCAAATAACTATTCAGTCAATGAGAATTCACTTGTATGTTGAGTTTTCTGCATCTCAGATGTTGTGATTCCACCTTTAAAGTCACAAAAGTGACACTTTTGCCTTTTAAGTCATGCAGTTGATGAACAAACACAACTTACGATTTTTACTATAAAAATTTACAGTGGTAATTTTCAGAGTTTAAGCTTCTGAGAGAATAGTTTGAAAAAATATTTAAAATGTAATATAGTTTTATATTTGGAAATGAAAATATATGTACTGTTTCCATAAAACAAACTGTAGAAATGCTCATCCAGCATTATCTTCCTGGCCAGTCAAGTAGGATTCTTGTAGATTCTTAGTAAGGCATGAGTTTTTTTAAATGCTGCAAAACATCTACCTAAAGGAAAAGAATCATCTCCTTACTGTAAGTTTCAGGAGTTTCTTTTTCAATTGAGTATTTATTAGAGAGATGGGGGAAGGACATTTGGGTCATAATGAAATCTCTTATCTCAACTTCAGACTGCACAGGAGACCCTAGTCAAATTTCTAACTCTTCTGTAAATAACACCTTACACTTAGAATAAAACTCATTTATAATAATGCTTTTGGGGACATCTGATAACCCTTTGGAGGCTTCCCAGTTATAATACACTAAATAATATTTTACTGCTTTTCCCCTAATTTTAAAATAATATGCTTAAATAATCTTTTTTTTTTTTTTTTTTTTTTTTTTTTTTTTTTTTTTTTTGAGACAGAGAGAGACAGAGCATGAGCAGGGGAGGGGCAGAGAGAGAGGGAGACACAGAATCCGAAGTAGGCTCCAGGCTCTGAGCTGTCAACACAGAGCCCAACACGGGGCTTGAACTCACGGACTGCAAGATCATGACCTGAGCTGAAGTCGGACACCCAACTGACTGAGCCACCCAGGCGCCCCTTTTTTTGTTTTTTTGTAAATAATATGCTTAAATAATCTTAATAACAATAGTAGATTTAGAAATAGTATGAAAAAGCTATACATCAATTCTATTTATCAAGTGCTAACTGAACCTAGCAATATATCAAAACAATAATACACACCCAAGCAAGATTCATTCCAAAAATAAAAGTAATACAAAGTTTAAAAGTTTCCAAATAGTATAAAAATTAATAAAGTGGAAAACAAAAATTTCCCAGAATTGGGATGGGGGCTAAGGGTAGAACAAGATTCCAGGGTGTATGCCTGCAGAAAAAACACTTGAAACAAAATGTTTTATGTAGTGAAATGATAAAGAGAAGTTACTAAAATATTCTTAACATTAATACTATTTGCCTTTCCAATAAACATGTGCCTCCTACTTATCCATAGCCCATTTCACCAATACTTCTATTTCTTATAGTTCTTAAGAGTACTTTCCACATAGAGTTTTATTCCAGAGGTTCCTTTTACTCTTAAATACATTGTGTTAACTATCAAAAATCAATGTTCACAGTAGATAGTTAAATAGTTGCAGCACCCTTTTGAGGTTCTTAAGCCAAGCAGACTACTATTTACATACCAATTTTTTGAGGATTCCTTACTTTGACATAATATAACCTTGCTCTATCCAAATAATCATCTTAAGAGTGTCAAAAGTATACCAGTCTAAAATCTCACCTAAGTATTTTGATGTGATTCCAGCATGACTGAGATTGTTACAGAACATGACAATATGTACTTTACTTCATTATTGACTGGAGAACAGAGATTCTTTTTTTTCTTCACCTTTTTCTTTTTTTTTTTTTCATTCTCAGCTCTTGGGGCTGAAATATATAGATGATTCTCCACAAATCTTTTCTATTGTGGAAGCAGAAATACTGTAGGCTCCTACATCTGTGAGAAGACAGGCAAGGAGCACTTGGGAGACATTATGCCACTGACATACTAATTGTTTCTGGGGACACTCTTCAATAAAAATTTTCCTACCCATAAAATGAAGCTACCCATGTGGTATTGCCCACCAGGGTACCAGAGTTGAATGGGACCACCAGTGTTTTCTGACCCTCTCCCCACAGGCAGCCAAACAACAGTATGGTGTAGAGTAAAGCCCAGAAACATCAGAGTTTGAAGATACAGATTCAGCTCTTAGCGCCGTCACTTTCTAATCAGGTAACCTGGAGCAAATAATTTAAAATCTCTGAATTTCTCTCTCTTTCTCCCTCTGTATCTCTGTCTCTCGCTCTTAGATGTAAAATGAAAGTTTGAACAAAATAATTTCTCAAGTATCTTTGCTCTCTATGATTTTCACACATTCAGAGCAGATGGTTCTTAACAATTTTCCATGAGGATTAATCAGGTAAGATTCTTATGTCACCTTTATCTCTTTAACAACTCACTGTTCATCATACATGAAGAACTGTGATTTCATTTTTATGATCTTCCATTTCCTACTGATTAGTTAGGTATACATTGTGGCATATTACATATGATAATTTCTACAATTAACCCAACAGGTACTCTTTGCTCTGAGCTGTCCTCTATAAATAGTGAGAATAGTCAATGCACTGTTTACAAAAAATGATAAGCCAGGCAGAAGGAGAGGAAAGCACATTAACGTCCCAATTCCACTATTAATTTCTTGCTAGATGGGACAGGCTGCAGTCACCTCATCTGTAACAAAAACTTTTTTAAGTTTATTTATTTACTTTTGAGACAGAGGGAGTGGGTAAGCAGGGGTAGGGCAGAGAGAGAAGGAGACAGAGAATCTCAAGCAGGTTCTGCACTGTCAGCACAGAGCCCAACGCAGGGCTGGAACCCATGAACCGTGAGATCATGACCTGAGGTCAACCAAATGAGCCACCCAGCAGCCCTCATCTGTAATAAAAAATTTAACAACTGTCTTACCTATCTCATAAGAATACTGACAGAACCATATGGGTTAAAGTCTCTGCAAATGTAAATTTTGATGTTATTATAATGATTGATGTTGCCAATAGCTTCTAAGATACTAAACGGAATGAAGTGGCATGTATCTTATCAACTTCCAGTTGACTGTCTTGCTAAATATAGCACCAGACCACAGGTCTGTCTGTTGGATAAGCTCCCTGGCTTTAGTGCCCATAACAAGTTCAGTATAAACATTGTACATCGTTGAACCATGAAGAGCAGAGAGTATTTTTCCAAAGTATTTTTCTGGGAATAATTGTGAAGGATCATCTTCTATGTGAATGGCTGTGACCTTGTACTTCCAGCACAAATAGAACTATGTTTTCTATACTGGTCCTAGTGAAGATGTAATTTCAAGGAGAATGACTTATTACTCTGTGCATGGTAGGGGGAACAATAACCCTTGCTTAACCCAATGATCTGTGCATAATCTTCCCCCTGGCAACAATTTAAAGACATGAAAGGAAGAAGCAGTTTGGATTCCAGTTTTCATCTACTTAACAAATCCATGCTGCAGACCAGAAGTTTGCCATAATTTACAAGGTTTTGTTTTCAACTGGATGGGTCTTTAAAGCTAAAGCAACAGAAATTCCCATGGCAACAAACCACAAGTATCAGAATCAAATCTTGAAACAGTGGTCATTCTGGACCTAGAATAAAATGAATTTATTGCCAGTCTTAAAAAGACAATAATAATTCTATCATCCTGTCTCAGAGGTTAATAGAAGAGTAACAGCAAACTCCCATCAGGTCTCATGACTATCCAAATCATGAAAGCATCACGCCAAATTGCTAAACTGAGGCTTTAAAATAAATTTAGAGTCAAACACTGAAAAGGAGCAATGGACACTTAAAGGTTCATCCAAGGATTGTGATTCTCTGTCTTCACAACAGGAGAGAATAATTCACAGCTTATTTTCAAGCCTCATTCTGTGTTTGGAAATAGAAAGTTGGACAAAATGCCTTGAACAAATTTCAGCTACATTAAACCACAAGCACCATTTAGAGACCATGACAAACAAAATTGATGTCAGTATTAAAGGATTTGCAAAATTAATTAGAAATGCATTTTGGGGTGCCTGGGTGGCTCAGTCAGTTAAGCGTCCAACTTCGGCTCAGGTCTTGATCTCGTGGTTCTTGAGTTCAAGCCTTGTGTCGGAATCTGTGCTGACAGCTCAGAGCCTGGAGCCTGCTTCAGATTCTGTGTCTCCCCCTCTCTCTGCCCACCCCATGCTCATGCTCTGTCTCTGGCTGTCAATAATAAATAAATGTTAAAAAAAAAATTAAAGAGACAGAAAGACAACTGATATGGACAGGTTTTTGGAAATGAAGTATACCAAATAGTCAAGCACTGAAAATGGAACTAAGACTTCCCAGAATGCCATGGTGGACATAATTACCCAGTGCTACAGACTAGGTGGCAGCTTTAAAGAAAAGGTATTGATTTCCCAGTCACTTATTATATGCCATAGACAGTAATTCTTCCAAAACACCAAACACTTTTCAGACAGACAAGCATGTTCCAGCTTTCCGATAGTGTCAATTAATTCTGAGGAATCATTTTAAATTCTCTCCAGTGAGAGACTTTTGTTATTGCATTTTAGTTTCATTTAAACCCCTTTTCAAGAACTGTGTCTAATAGACCTTCAGAGCATCTCTGGGCAGCTCTAACTTACATAACCTCATTTTTCAAAAGTGTTCATTACTTTCTCCCCCTCTTAACATGCTCTCACTCCAGCTCAGGGCCTCCCCGGGGGGAATTTGCTGCCTGCTTTGGTAATATAGTAGTGCCTACCTTTGAGACTTTTTCTCATTTCTAAATGGAGTGTGCAGAATATGAAGGGGGTGGGGACAATGCTCCTATTGTTGCTGATTGGCAATGGAATCAGAATCTGCCAGTGAAAATAGCCTACAATCATATCTAGCCAGGATATTATCCAGGGCACATGTGGGAGAAATAAAAGGAAATAATGGAAAATGACAAAAAGAAATGGCTTCATTTCTACTTCCAATACAGAAAAAAAAAAAAAAAGAAAGAAAAAAGAAAGGAAAAAATAAATATCCAAGTATATTTTAAAAATTAATACATCATTTAAACTAAAAATTATGAAGTGTGCTACAGAGTCATCTTATATTCCATTTGAAATTCTGCAAGAATATAGTGTAGCTTCATTTAAACAGCATACTCCACAATTTTGCTAAACATTAAAAAAAAAACAAAAAAACAACCCTCTCAGCTAGAGATAATTCACTGGAACACCTCACTTCGCTGCTCAGTGAAATTGAACACTATTTGCAAATTCTCACTTGCAAAAAGCAAAAGAAAGCTATGGTCATACTTATCCTCACCTCTTTTTCATCCTGAGGAGGGAAAAAGTACATTAAAAACCATAAATGTAAAATGTTTTACTTATCAGTGAAACACCAAACTGGAGTAAAAGGAAATTTTAAAGTATCTACTTCATAGTTGTATGTGTACAAAGTCATCACTATTTTTTAATAATTCTCAACTCATTAGCCTGTTAGTGTTTTTATTTTTCTTCCAGACATAAAGCTTAAACTTGGTCACAGATATTTATGAAAGGTCAGAATGCCTCCAGCACTGTAATTTAGAAATCACGTTTTCCTCAGTCACACCCTCTCCCTAAAATCTATTAAATATGTAGAATTTCACATTTATTTAACCACCTATGCATGTACATCAAGTACAGCACTATCTATGCATTCATGAGTCTCCAATGCAAGGATGCCGCAATACGAAAATAATAAGGGTCCTCCAAGCATTCCAATGTGCCATAAGAAGATGGACAGGCAGAGACAATGCCCACCCCTACTACTTACAAACCAAGTGATCCTGGACACATTATTAAAATCTCTCACATTTAATTTTCCCATCCATAAAATGAGGATGATAACCACTACCCACAGGGTTGTTGGAGATTAAATGAGATAATGTATGTAAAGCACTAATCAGAGTAGGCACTTAATAAATGGTTTTATTTCCTTGTTCTCTTTCTGAGGAAAAAAAAAAAACAAACACTGAGAGATACTCCATGCTGTTTTGATGTCTAAAATGTGCTTTTCCTTTAGCAAAGATAATGTGAAATTATGTGCATGTGGAAGGGAACAGGTTTGATATGCCATTGAAGAAGAGACAGTTGCCCCATCAAGAATTCACCCTCCAAGGTAATCAGAAAGCCATACTCCAAATGTGTCTATTACAGGTGCTCCAGAGAGCTTTACCTGCCATTAATAGCATGGTGCTTTGCCAATGTTAAAAATGGAATTTTACTGGTGAAATTAGTAATTAGCACAACATATATAAATATGGATGATAATTACTGAAATGAGTGGTATGCAGGATGTGTGTATTGGTAATAATATTCTAGAGACATCCCTCCAACTCTTTTATTAATAAGGTATAAAAATCTAGAAAATTCCAAACTTGTATTCATTGGGATGGACCCTGAGGCTATCCAGTCCTGCCATCCATCTGGTCAAAGGTTTCTGGTTGCCTGATGTCCACCACAAAAGCAACTGGATTCTGCTTTTGAAACTTGCAAGCGGTGTTTTGATCACCTAAAATGAAGAGAACGTGGACTTCATAAAGCTTACTGAACAGTGTCTGAACTATGTGACCTGACTTGTCAATAAATTTTTTGTTTAAATAAATGTCTTGATATGCAGCAGAATTTCGTCTGAGATCTGCTTTCATTAAAACCAAGCGGCAAAGTTGCAAAGTTATTTAACAGTCAGTAGTCAACTCCAACTCCTACTTACTGCAAACTTTTTGGCAACTATTATGATGTACCTAGGTGCTATTATGAACAACCTAATAGTTGTGTGTGACCAAACAAACTTAGGCCAGTTTGCTTCATGCTAGCTTTTTTTTTCTAATTAAAAAAATATATTAACTTAGATCAATGGTTAATTAATTTCTTGTGGAATGCAAACACAGAATAAATCAAAGGAGTGGAAATAAAGTGAAATTAGAAATCAAAAGAAACTACTGGCACTTCATCAAGATAAAAAGCTTCTGCACAGCAAAGCAAACAATCAACAAAACTAAAAGGCAACCAATGGAATGGGAGAAGATATTTGCAAATGACATATCAGATAAAGGGTTAGTATCAAAAATCTATAAAGAACTGAGCAAACTCAACATCCAAAATACAAATAATCCAGTGAAGAAATGAGCAAAAGACATGAACAGACATTTTTCCAAAGAAGACATCCAGATGGCTAACATACACCTGAAAATCAGGGAAATACAAATCAAAACCACAATGAGATACCACCTCACACCTGTCAGAATGGCTAAAATTAATAACTCAGGAAACAACCGACGTTGGCGAGGATGTGGAGAAAGGGGAACACTTTTGCACTGTTGGTGGGAATGCAAACTGGTGCGGCTACTTGAAAACACTTCAGAGGTTCCTCAAAAAATTAAAAATTGAGCTACCCTATGACCCAGCAATTGCACTACTAGGTATTTACAAAATGCTGATAGGAAGGGGTACATACAGCCCAATGTTTACAGCCACGCTATCAACAACAGCCAAATTATGGAAAGAGCCTAAATGTCTATAGACTGACAAATGGAGAAAGAGGATGTGGTATACATACATACACACACATACATGGGAATATTACTTGGTGATGGCGATCAAAAAAGAATGAAATCTTGCCATTTGCAACAACATGGATGGAACTAGAATGTATTATGCTAAGCAAAATAAGTCATTCAGAAAGACCATTACCATATTTCACTCATATGTGGAATTTAAGAAACAAAACAGATGAACATAGGGAAAGGGAAGGCAAAACAAGATAAAAACAGAAAACGAGGCAAACCATAAGAGGCCCTTAAATACAGAGAACAAACTAAGGGTTGCTGGAGGGTGTTGGATGGGAGGATGGGCTAAATGGGTGATGGGCATTAAGGAGGGCACTTGGTGGGATGAGCACTGGGTGTTATAACGTAAGTGATTAATCACTAAATTCTACTCCTGAAACAATCATTACACTATATGTTAACTAACATGGATTTAAATACAATGAAAAAAAAAAGAAATCAAAAGAATGTAATTTGTAAAAATTATAATGTTGAAGCTGGTAAAGTTTCAGTGAGTTGCCATATGGCTATTGGCATCATAAAGTAACTCCATTTTCTGGAGAGAAAAATGGGTGAAATTTATCATGAACCTTAAAAATAAATGTTCTACCAATGACCACATTAAAAGATGCTCAACATCACTAGCTATCAGGATAAGGCAAATCAAAACCACAATGAAACACCACTTCATACCCACTAGGATGGCTCTAATCAAAAACACCAATAATAATAAGTACAGGCAAGGATGTGGAGAAATTAGAACACTCATACATTGCTGGTGGAAATGTAAAATAGTGCATCCATTTTTGAAAACAGTCAGTTCCCCAAAAGGTTAAATATCAGAGTTGCCATGTGACCCAGCAATTCCACTCCTAGGTACATTATCCAAGAAAAATGAAAACTAGCATGCAAACGTTCACAGCAGTATTATTCATAATAGTTGAGAAGGAGAAACAAATGTCCATCAACTCAGGAATGGATAAATAAAATGTCATATATACATGTAACGGAATATTATTCAGTCACAAAAAGAAAGGAAGTAGCACTGATATATGCTGCAACGTGGATAAATCTGAAAACGTTATGCTAAATGAAAGAAGCCTGTCACTGAGGACCACATATTGTATGATTCCTTTTTACAAATTGTCCAAAATAGGCAAATCCATAAAGCCAGGAAGTATATTGATAGTTGTCTAAGACAGAGAGCTGGGGGCAAATGAAAACGACTACTAATGGGTACAGGGTTTCTTTTGGAGTAATAAAAATTTTCACAAATTGAGTGTGGTGATGGTTATACATCTCTACAAATATTGCATGTTTTAAATAAATGAATTGTATGGTATGGAATTATCCCACAATAAGGTTGTTGTAAAAAATTATTAATGTTCAAACTCCTTGACCCCGTAAGCCTAAGCATCAGTTTGAACCATAGAAAATTACCAATATTTTTGGCCTACAAAACAGCAACTTGATATAGCTATCCTAAGATGGGAGTCCAAGATTTATTTATAAAGAAGTTCATTAGCTGCAATTTTATTATAACATAATTTTGGAAATAATCTAAACGTTGAGGGGGAAAAAAAGATTAAACTATTGTATAGGGGCACCTGGGTGGCTCAGTCAGTTAAGCGCCCAGCTACAGCTCAGATCATGATCTCACAGCCCATAAGTTCGAGCTCCGCATTGGGCTCTGTGCCGACAGTTCAGAGCCTGGAGCCTGCTTTGGATTCTGTGTTTCTCTCTCTCTCTCTCTCTCTCTCCCTCTCCCTCTCCCTCTCCCTCTCCCTCTCCCTCTCCCTCTCTCCCTCTCCCTCTTCCTCTCCCTCTCCCTCTCCCCTGCTGGTATTCTGCCTCTGTCTCACTCAAAAATAAATAAACGTTAAAAAAAAGACATTTAAAAAATTAAACTACTGTACAATTACAAGGTAGAACATAATGCAGACACATAAATTACCTTCTTAAAGAATTGTTTAAAGCATGATAAAATACCATTATACCCCATGATGCAAATTTGGAATTATATCTTTATTTATAGGCAAAAACAAGTAAATATAAGGAAATACACCAAGAATATTAACAGAATTCTCTGTAAAAGTTAAGATTTTGGGTGATTTTAGTTTTCCCTTTATTTTTGTACTTTGCAAATTTTCTATGATAAGCTTGCATTACTCTTACAATTAGAAAATAATCTTTCGTCAAGAAAGTAGGGATGGAAGGATCATACCTCAAGATCATAAAAGCCATATATGAAAGATCCAATGCTAATATCATCCTCAATGGGGAAAAACTGAGAGCTTTCCCCCTAAGGTCAAGAACAAGACAGGGATATCCACTCTCGCCACTGCTACTCAACATCATATTGGAAGTCTTCGCCTCAGCAATCAGACAACACAAATAAATAAAAGGCATCCAAATTGGCCAGGAGGAGATCAAACTTTCAGTCTTTGCAAATGACATGATACTTTATATGGAAAATCCAAAGGATTCCACCAAAAAACTGCCAGAATTGACCCATGAAGTCAGCAAAGTTGCAGGATATAAAATCAATGCACAGAAATCAGCTGCATTCCTATACACCAACAATGAAGTGACCGAAAGAGAAATCAAGGAATAGATCCAATTTACAGTACACCAAAAACCATAAAATACCTAGGAATAAATCTAACCAAAGAGGTGAAAAATCTATACACTGAAAATTACAGAAAGCTTACAAAAGAAATTGAAGAAGACACAAAAAAAATGGAAAAGTATTCCATGCTCCTGGATAGGAAGAACAAACATTGTTAAAATGTCAATACTACCCAAAGCAATCTACGTATTCAATGCAATATCTATCAAAATAACACCAGCATTCTTCACAGAGCTACAACAAACAATCCTAAAATTTGTATGGAACCAGAAAAGACCCCAAATAGCCAAAGCAATCTTGAAAAAGTAAACCAAAGCAGGAGGCATCACAATCCCAGACTTCAAGCTGTATTACAAAGCTGTAATCATCAAGACAGTATGGTACGGGGACAAAAACAGACACTCAGATCAATGGAACAGAATAGAGAGTCCAGAAGTGGACCCACAAACATATGGCCAATTAATCTTTGACAAAGCAGGAAAGAATATCCAATGGAATAAAGACAGTCTCTTCAGCAAGTGGTGCTGGGAAAATTGGACAGCGACATGCAGAAAAATGAACCTGGACCATTTTCTTACACCATACACAAAAATAAACTCAAAATGGATGAAAGACCTCAATGTAAGACAGGAAGTCATCAAAATCCTCGAGGAGAAAGCAGGCAAAAACCTCCTTGACCTTGGCCGCAGCAACTTCTTATTCAACACGTCTCCAGAGGCAAGGGAAACAAAAGCAAAGATGAACTATTGGGACTTCATCAAAATAAAAAGCTTCTGCACAGCAAAGGAAACAATCAGCAAAACTCAAAGGCAGCCGACAGAATGGGAGAAGATATTTGCAAACGACAGATCAGATAAAGGGTTACTATCCAAAATCTATAAAGAACTGAGCAAACTCAACACCTAAAAAACAAATCATCCAGTGAAGAAATGGGCAAAAGACATGAATAGACACTTCTCCAAAGAAGACATCCAGATGGCCAACTGACACATGAAAAAATGCTCAACTTCACTCATCATCAGGGAAATACAAATCAAAACAACAATGAGATACCCCCTCACACCTGTCAGAATGGCTAACATTAACAACTCAGGCAACAGATGTTGGCAAAGACCCAGTGAAAGAGAATCTCTTTTGCACTGCCGGTGGGAATGCAAACTGTTGCAGCCACTCTGGAAAACAGTATGGAGGTTCCTCAAAAAACTAAAAATAGAACTACCCTACAACCCAGCAATTGCACTACTAGGTATTTATCCAAGGGATACAGATTTGCTGTTTCGAAGGGGCATATGCACCCCAATGTTTACAGCAGCACTACCAACAATAGCCAAAGTATGGAAAGAGCCCAAATATCCATCAATGGATGAAAGGATAAAGAAGATGTGGTATATATATACAATGGAGTATTACTCAGCAATCAAAAAGAATGAAATCTTGCCATTTGCAACCATGTGGATGGAACTAAGCGAAGTTAGTCAGAGAAAGACAAAAATCATATGACTTCACTCATATGAGGACTTTAAGAGACAAAACAGATGAACATAAGGGAAGCAAAAATAATATAAAAACAGGGAGGGGGACAAAACATAAGAGACTCTTAAATATGGAGAACAGAGAGTTACTGGAGGGGTTGTGGGAGGGGGGATGGGCTAAATGGGTAAGGGGCATTAACAAATCCACTCCTGAAATCATTATTGCACTATATGCTAACTTGGATGTAAATTTTAAAAAACAAATAAAATGGTGGAAAAAATAAATAAAAATAAAAAAGTTTTACTTAAAAAAAATGAAAAGAATCTTTCATAAAAAGAAAGGAAAATAAAACAAGAAAGACCAAGATGCTTAATGTACTTGGAATTCAACTAAATTTCACTTTTACTCAAAAAAGAATTTAAGTTTTCAAATTCCAATTCAAGTATTTCAGCCTTAAGGTGAAAAGAAGAAACCTTGCTGTTTTATTCAGACAATAACTCTAGAATAGTTATTCAAAGAAGACAGTTATCTGTCTTAATTTGAAATCTTCACTGAACAAGAATCCACAACACCCTGTTCTCGTTCTTTAGTAATCATTCTTCCTGCCACCAAGTGCTTATTTATTTCTGATCTGTGATTGCATATCATCCTCCCTTGTCCAAGCCATGTATAAATCAGAGATAGAGTTTATAAGACAGTTTTCTGTCATTTTCCACTTTTATAAGTGGCTTGACTAGTAAGAGTATTTCATGTCCTGCCAGCTAGTAGAAGCCATGGATGTACTGGTCCCTGAAAATCAAAATGCACTAAACTCCTCTCACCCCTGACCTTTCCCTCCCAGATGCCCCTAGAGTCTTGTCTGTCCAGCCCTATATATCTCCAGCCTGGTGGGGTCAGATTTAAGGTTGTCAAGTCTCTTAATGTCCCCAGTTGAGGTGACGGTAGATTGATAACAAGATTACAGTCTGATACTCATGAGCAGATGCAGCACAATGATACTTGAGGTGAGCACAATAAAAAGACAACAGTGTCGTGTACTTCAAGGTTAGCACCTAAGGCAGCCTAGAGGAACTCACACCTTATGTGAACACCTGGAGTTCAGAGGAAAAAAGATAGATTCAATTGAAGAGTCCATCACAATTTATCATAGTTATTTGAAAAGGAGCTTTGGATGAAATCTTGCTCTCTACTAAAAGCCATTATTTTATCATAAGCCCTTGTGATATTACCTAGACTTAACAAAGCATACTCATGTAAGTAAAAGGTACAGGAAAAAATTGTTGAATTATCTAAATCATAAGAATTATACATCTAATCACTACTTAAAGCTACATTATATACCTACATATATATTTCGCTTATTGTCTGTCTCTACCACAAGAATTAAACTTGGAGAGAGAAGAAATCTTTGTCCGTCTTATTCATCAGTTTAACCCCAGTACTGGGAACAGTGCCTCAAACATAGTAGTGTTCTACTAAGTAGAAACTCAGTAAGTAGCAAATGAGTGAATAGTTCCTCCACATGGTGAACACTATTCAGCTGGTAAGAATAATGTTTGGATCAATGATCACTCAAAATTCTCTCCATTCTGCATTGGAACAGTGATAGCCCTCTGAATTAGTTCATTTATTTTGTGTCCCTGCTATTTCATGTTCCTGCTAAACGCAAACTACCTTACAATGTTTTGCAAAGTATATGGAAAGACATAGAAGGATGTCACATCCAAGCACGTACCATTTCCTTGGTAACTCTCAGAAATTGAGAAACCAAGAAAGTAAGAAATTACAAATGCTGGGATTATCAGCCATCTGAAGACATCAGAATTTCTGCAAGAGGCTTATAAATTTGCAAGCATGCCAAGCATTATTTGCATCTGAAATACAAAATGCACCATGTAGTCACTGTCCTTCATTTTGTCAATTGTTGTATTACTAATTTTTTTTTTTACTTCCTGATAATCTGATCACTGCATATTCTCTAAATTAATTGTTAGTCAAAATCCAACTGCAATCATTGAGGACATCTGAAAAAATGTTAAACTATAAAATATTAGGAACCACTATTAAGGACAAATGATAACCACTTTTGGAGTAGTGCCTACTTAAATCAGAGATGTCAGAATAGGACTTAAACCTCAGAAAAGGATTAGGAAGATGAGACCTTTTGCAATTAGATATGAATATAAGTAAAGCACAAGGCCAAATCCGGAATAGAGTGACCATTTTCTATTGAATGCGAACCCCTAAGCAGGTCCCCAACAGGTAGACCTGACTTCTTACCCCAAAGTTAGACTGCCTATGCAAGAGGCAGAGAATAGAGCCAGAAGTCCACAACAATATTTCTCCAACAGAAAAAATTCCCTGAAGTTTAACCTGAGTTCTGACAAGGACTGTGTTGGTAATGGTTTTCATGCAGATCTTGCTTGTTTCTGAAACTCTCAGTCAGATATAGTCCAGGGAACACTTAGAACATGAACAAATGAGTCTCTGAAGCTCTGGTAGTTTCACAGTGATCATATGGGACCTGGGTAATAGCTGTTAAAAGGCAAATAGTGCAATGACTAGGCAGTTTAAATGTAGATAAAGTATTGCAATCAACAAATTATGATATTTAATCTAAATTTTTCTAGGACTGAAATCTTATTGATCAAATATAACTTGAAATCATGAGCCATCTGCCAGGAATTCTAAAATCTTTTTGCTAGGCACTGATTTTTAACTATAATTTTATTGCAACAGGTTTGAAAATCTAACTTAACTGGAGTGGAATATAGGTAGAAAAGGGGCAAAATGAGGTAAGAACACAAAGGCCACTTCTTATAATTAGTTAATTCACTGTTTGTTTAGCATTTGAGTATCCAAAAGACAATAGAACATTAATAGAAAACACATAAACCCTCCTGGCAGAATTGCAATACCACTAGCCATGTATACCAGGAGATTTTTAAAAAATGTTAACTTTTTGAAAAGTACCTTTGTGTAGAAACTAACTCTTCAGAAGACGACAGAAAAAATCTGTCCATCTTGCTTCCATTAAGTCGATTTTATTAAACTCACTAGTTGTTTGGGGATTAGCTATTATGGCAGAACTAAAGCTTGCGGCCATGTCTACGGACTTCCAAAAAAAATCAATTTTATCCAGTCAAATTCCATGCAAGTCACACATCTGTGAGCTGCATTCATTCTTCTGGGACCCCCAGTTTGTCACTCCTATCAGCACAATGTATTCAACATCCCTCTTACTCACTACAGTGAACTGTAATACCTTTTGCACCCTTGACATCGCACCACGATCTTAAACATTAGCCTTTGCACAATCAAGAATAGCTAAAAAATGTAAAGCCAAGAGCTTATCAAATCCTTCCCATTATTTGGCTGTGAGGCTCAAGCCTGTTGCAAGTAACAAAGCTCCAGCTTCTGCAAGTCTCATTAGCATCATCTGTGCACCATCCTCAACACCAATTGGCAGGGCAGCATCACCCATAACGGATTCCTGGAATGTGGCCAGTCCCAGCAGCCAAGTTCAGTTGGCTGCATCCCAGTTCTGCAGGGTGTCTGAACATGCTGGCACAAAGCAGAGCAGCAGGGTAGCTGAACACTCTGAATCATGAGTTGGAGAGAGGTGACCATACGCTGAAGAAACCCTGTAGGGATTAGCCGAAGAACTTCAAGCCACAACTGCTTATATGTCAGCTGTTGGAAAGTAAATGCAATGGACATATTCTTTATGCAACATTGCAGTAAGAATGGCTCCTTTGGGGACCAAGTATAGGCAAGCTGGGAAGGATAGAGAAGAGCCCATGTTCATTTTCATACCCCAGGTTTCATCTGGCCTGCCCTTACATATTGATAGATCACCAATGTTTGCTCCCATCCAACTGTCATTATTTTATTCTGCAAAATAATGCCTCTCTTTACTCACCCAAGAATAACAAAGTGATAAATTAATTAGATGCAAGGAGTGTAGTGATACCATTTAAATCAGCTGGCTTATACACATCACTGAAAAACAGGGACATTTGCTAGAAACCCATGAAGTGAACCAAGAAATTCCAATCCTCTCATTTGTATGATCTGCCTTTGTGTGCACTTCCAACGTGAATTACCAAACTAGTAATTTGTCAGTATGTAATTTAAATTATTAATATGTTCTTATGGTAGACTATTATTTCACTTAAACTCTAACCACTGCTGATAAAATTATTGCTAATTATGCAAGCACTTTAAAGAGTATGATGATTTTTATTTATTTATTTATTTATTTTTAATATATGAAATTTACTGTCAAATTGGTTTCCATACAACACCCAGTGCTCATCCCAAAAGGTGCCCTCCTCAATACCCATCACCCACCCTGCCCTCCCTCCCACCCCCCATCAACCCGCAGTTTGTTCTCAGTTTTTAACAGTCTCTTATGCTTTGGCTCTCTCCCACGC
>NW_026057584.1:54805023-54974681 GCF_023721935.1 Panthera uncia | reverse complement strand
GCAAGAAAAGGTATATGCTTGCTACTACTATTATAAATAGGTTCAATATTCCTGAAAGCTATCTGTATCTTGGAATGAGAGCTATAAAACTTTTCTTGCCCTTTGACTCAGTAACTTCAGTCTTTGGAATATACCGCAAGGAAATAACACAGAAGAAAAAGGTAATTTGTTCAAGATGCTCATTCAGGAGCTATTTGAATTAGTGAAAAACCAGAAACAACCCAAATTTCCAGTAATGGGACAATGATTAAGCAAACTATGCTATGTAGAAAAAGAAAAAAAAAACTCATAATCCCTAAAAATGGCAAATATAGACTACATTCACATGTGGACATATATGTAAGAAATAATTCTACATTAAAAAGTAGACTACAAATTAGTAGAAGCATTGTCTTGTGCCAAGACTTTTTTTTTTTACTTGTGCCAAGTAAAACAGTATGTGCATTGACAATCCCACAAGACAAATGTGAATTTATAAACAAGTAGATCTTCATTTCATTGTTGTAACTCCAAGAGTGGAACTGGCATATAGGCTATCCGTAATAAAAACTTCTAGACAATTTATATGGAACTAAATTTTTAACTGAGACCAGACTGTATCTCACATGTATTAATGTGTTGTCAGTAAGAGCTAATTTTTTTTATGAGGGCTTACTATGTGCTGAGCACTCTTCCAAGTTCTATCCCTGTATTCTCTCATAAAATCCCTCTATAGCCTCATGAGATAAGTATTATTATTATCATCTCTCTTCCTAGAGGAGGAAATTGGAGCACAGAAAAGCAAAACAACTTGCCCAAGGTTACACAGGCTATGGCGGAGTTGGAGTTTCAACCAGGGTAGGCTGTTGCCAGGCCTATCTGCGGCCATTATGCCACAATGTCTTCTCTTATTTGAAAGAAGTATCTAGATCTTGTTCTTTCCCATTAATCACTTATAGATTTTTTCTGCTTTTTTCATGTATAGAATCCTTGTAGGGAAGAACAATATCCAGACACACAAGTTGAGATAAAATATTCTCCATCTAGTGTCACCTGTATGAACATAATTAACTTGCTCAAACTGGTAAGACTTCTTCCAAGAAGTAAGACTAGAGTAGGGTTTTTAACTTTAACTTTTGTAATTTTTTTTAATGTAGGGTTTTTAAATCAGGGAATTATAGAGACTAAAAAATAAAATGCTATTCTGGACACATAGGAAAATTGCAAAGGATAAAAACCTAACACATGGACCAAATGTAATATTCAGTTGAGGTTGAATCTAAGAGATAAGTTGCCTGGGAATAAGTGACAAATACAGAAGAACATTTAAAGTTCTTGGAAAAATGATAATTTAGAAACAAGAATTTATGTTTTATATTTACCTAGTTTCTTATATTACAAAGCATTTGTTATTTACGATCTTATTGAATTCTCATGCTGTAAATGGTGAATAGTATAGTTGACAGAGGAGAGAACTGAGAGTCAAAGATTAAGTGTCTCACCCAAAGCAGGGCACTGTCCTTAGCGAGGCTGGAACTCCATCCCAGCCCTCATTCTCAGTAGAGCTAAACGCGGATGCTCTTCAAGACAAAGCCCTGGGAAGACCTTCCCTCTAAATCATTCAGAGCTCATGAAGCCTTAGGCGGTAAGTATAAATCCACTGAGAGAAGTCCAGAAAACAAATCTGACAGAAGTGCAATCAGAGATGAGAATGAAATATACAAGAGGATCCTTTCAAGTGAAGGAGGCAGAGTGAAGGCAGGAATACCATCCATAAGCTAAACCGTTTGGGAGATGTCGTGGGCAGGTAGTGGGATGTCTGAAAAAACACAAAACTCTAATCCTTTTGTCTGAATCCTTATAAGAGGCACATGATTATAAGATTCTGTCACCGTTGGTGCAAATGCACAAAGTAACATTTTTGCTTTATCTGTACATTCCATGGAAACATTTGCTTAGTGAATGAGGTAGGCTACATTTTATACATCCCTAAATGCCCTCACCTTCTCACCTGACTCTGTCTTATGAAAACCTATGCTTTCTTGAGGGGTCAGATCAAATGCCACCTCTTCCAGAAGCATGTTATAGATCATCTTACTGATAATCTTGCTTTCTGCCTTGTTCAGCTCCAGGATGGCATTACATATTTGGGATTTATCTTTGTGCTTCCTACAGTCCCAACACAAGTGCCCCCACACTGTAGTTTTTCACTGAATCAGTAGGAAATTATCTGAGGTCCTATCATACTCTCAGGGTTTATAAACCTTTTCTGGGATATGGGTTATTCAAATTCAACTACAGATATGACCTCAGTAAAGGACTCTCTTCACTTAAAAATCTTGTCTCCTTATAATCATATTTTATGCTGGCCTTTTATACCAGAACATTTGCATTAATGTAATGCATTACTAATTAGTACTAGCAAATAGCAACTTCCCAGCTTGAAGGCTAAATTATATAAAGTGTCTTTTTAATCAAATACATGTATGGCAGTCATCAAACTTAAACTAATTTGAAGTTTGCTTTTACTACAAATATTATAAATATTCCACCAGATTCTATTCAATACAAAGGTAATAAGAGCTTCAAAGCCAGAAAGAACTTCAGCTTTTTGAAGAGTCTCCTTTTTAATATGAGCTGGTGAATAAGCTACTGGTGAAAAACTTAAAAATTTCAGAACAAAAATACATTACTTCTACCAAAGTCAAATGCTCTTCAGGGACAAAAATAATGTTGTTTTTATTAGCAATTTGGAATAACAATTAAATAACATTCATTTTATTGAGATTTTTATATAAGAACTGAGAAAACAATTCTTCGCAGTAGTTATGAAAACACAAGAGGAAGTGCTGAGTTTCCAAAACACAGTTTTGTTTCCCATCATCCCTATCTTCCCTTGGGTCATATGTGGTGGCAGTGTGACCCTCAATTAAAAAAGCTTACGTGTAAGTAAGATAAAGACCAGGGAAGGATACTACTGAAGCTTGCAATGCTTCACATTCTATGTACCACATTCAATGTACCACATTCTATGAAATACTCAAAACTTCTGCTACATTTTGTAGAACACAAGAAAAGTTCTTTGATCCATGAATGGGTTAATCCAACAGCTATTCATGCAAGTCCTGTCCTTTTCAGGGAGAAGAGCAATTGATGATCAAGAAGGAGAGTACAAGTCACAAAAGCATGAAAACTTACTTTTTCATCATCTTCTGTAAATGGAGCACCTTCAGGAATCTTATTTATCGCCTGGGCCACACCAATAATCTCACCATCGCTGCTTCGGATAGGCATGCACAAGAGTGATTTTGTCTTATATCCAGTTAGTTTATCAATTTCATCATTGAATCTTCGATCCTAAAATAAGACAGAGAAGGCATTAAATGCATGTGCATTGTTATCAGGAAGAAAGGGAGAGAAGTATATTTCTGTGTATGATATTTTATCACTAGGAACTTTACCCAATGAATTTTTAATAACAATACCAGATTCAATTTCATGCTGAAGTCACCAAAAGAACATAAATGAAAATAAATCACGGCCGTAGTTGTTAACCATGGTAAATGAAGAAAGAAGCTTTAAACCTGACTACAACAACATCTCAAAGTTGGTGAAAGGGCAAGTGTTTTTAATGGAACTCTATACTGTGGTATTTATTAAAATATTTTATTTAACATAGACAACGGATTATGAAGTGTCATATAAGAAAAATACATAATAAATATATATTAACCACTTTGAAAAATATGCAGAAAAGCACCACTTTACTTCTGGTCAAAATGTCCTATGAAAAAACAACCTATGAGCCCATAATGATACTTTTAAAATATTAAAACAAACGAACAAAAAAAACAGGCTTCTTTATAGCATGTCAGCTTAAAAAATGTAGAAGTAGGGGCACTTGGGTGGCTCAGTCAGTTGAGCATCTGACTCTTGTTTTCAGCTCAGGTCATGATCCCAGGGTCTTGGGATCAAGCCCTGTGTCAGGCTCTCTCTTTCTCCCTCTGCCCCTCTCTCCTGCTTGTGTTCTCTCTCTCTCTACCAAAAAAAAAAAATAATAATAATAATACGTGTGTGTGTGTGTGTGTGTGTGCGCGCGTGCGTGCGTGTAGAAGGAGTGGTAAATCATATAATATCTATTTTGCAACTACCAATATAATAACATATACAAGGATCACCAACAGATGTTAATACCACCAGGTAAAAGGTTGTTGTTAAACAGAATATTCACATAGTCTCAGACTGCCACCCCAAAGATTCCCTATTAAATTCAAAGAGAAAAAGATATCTTTATCATGAAAATGTCTAGTGGAGATCACCTTAAACAAGTAAGCAAACTTAGCATTACCACTAATGAGACAAAATAATATCATGTGCCTCCTGATGGGATGCAATGTGATGAGGACACAATATCATCAAAAACATGTTGTGTTCTTGTCAAATGTGTAACATAAATCTGATCATTCAGGAAAAAGTAAAATTTTTAAAAATGCAGATTATTGGTCATTCTATCAGAAGCCTGACCTGAACCCTTCAAAAATGTCAATATCGTGAGAGACAAAAAATTTTTAAATAAAAATAAATAGGGCCATGGGAGCTATACTGGTTTAAAGAAGACTTAAGAAACTCAAAATCTAATGTGCGATCCTTCATTGAAAATTGTTATGCAATTTTTAAGGGGGATGACAGAGAAAGTTGAACATGGACATTATATTAGGTAATATCATTCTATTAACATAAACTTTCATAGGTGTGATAGTGGTTATTATAATTTTGTAGGAGAATGTTCTTTTTTTTGATGTTTATTTATTTTTGAGAGACAGAGAACTAATGGGGAAGGAGCAGAGAGAGAGGGAGACACAGAATCTGAAGCAGGCTCCAGACTCTGAGCCGTCAGCACAGAGCCTGATGCAGGGCTCGAACTCATGAGCCATGAGATCATGACCTGAGCCAAGTAGGACTCCCAACCAACTGAGCCACCCAGGCACCCTGAGAATATTCTTTTATTAGGATATACATACTACAGTATTTGGGTGTGAAATGTCATAATACCTTCAACCTACTTTCAATAAGAAAGACAGAGAAGGAAGGAAGGAAGGAAGGAGGGAGGGAGGGAGGGAGGGAGGGGAGAGAGAGAGAGAGAAAGAGAAAAGAGACTGGCTCCTGAAAAGGTAATAGGGACTAAAAATGTTCCAAGGAAGATGATAAACTAGATCCAGGCTCAATGCCTCAAGCAAGGGCCTGAGTGAAATGAAGCTTCTCCCAATGACCTCAATATTCTTTCTTAAAAGAGGCTTAAAATACAAAAAAGCCCTGCTGTCTACCACCATCTAGAGCTATGAATTTCACCTGCCTAAGAGCCAAGGGAGACTAGCTGTGGACAGGGTGATAGGCTCAAGACCAAACATTGTTAGCTTTCTGATGAGGTCTGTGTTATCTTCAGTATCACAAGGACAGAGCCTTTAAAATCCATAATAAGGCCTGGTTCTGGTCTGGGACTCATGTAGGCTAACCTAAACCCTTAGGAAAGAAAGAGCCCTGAAGGAGAGAGGGAAATCAAAACCCAAACAAAATCAAATCACCTGCTCAAAATGAGCCTGCAACCAAACTTTCAGAAAAACACTAAATTTGTATTAATTTTTTTTTAATTCACCAAGATTATGACCCAGCAATGGCACTACTAGGTATTTATCTAAAGGATACAAAAAAAGCTTATTTGAAGGTGCACATGCACCCCAGTGTTTATAGCAATACTGTCAACAACAGCCAAACTATGAAAAGAGCCCAAATGAATTAAGAATGAATAAATAAGGTGTTGTATATATACACAAGGGAATATAACTCAGCGAACGAAAAGAATGAAATCTTGCAATCTGTAACAACTTGGATGGAACTAGAGTGTATTATGCTAAGTGAAATACATCAGTCAGAGGAAGACAAATATATGATTTTACTCATATATGAAATTTAAGAAATACAACAGATGAAACATAGGGGAAGTGAAGGGAAAATAATATAAAAACAGATAGGGAGGAAAAACCATAAGAAACCCTTAAATACAGAGAACAGACTGAGGGTTGCTTAGAGGGGTAGTGGGTGGGGGGATGGGCTAAATGGGTGGTGGGCATTTGTTGGGATGAGCACTGGGTGTTGTATGTAAGTGATGAATCGCTGAAACCAACACTACACTTGAATTTAAATAAATAAACTTAAAAATAAATAAATAAATAAATTAATTAATTAATTAAAATAAAAAATTCACCAAGGACCCATTCCGTGTCAAGCTGTGAGCTAGGAGATACAGCAGGAAGCAAAGGAGGCACCATCCCTGCCTTCACAGAACTTGTAACGTAATGTAATGCAGGTGAGGCAGATGACATTTAAATGTATCACCATATATTGCAGTAAGTAATACTAGGAAAAGAGCAGAATGCCATGAGAAAGACTTAATAGGAGGCACCTATTTCTATGGGGATCAAGAAAGGTCTACCTGAAATCAGGAGAAGTAACCTGTGGCTTGCATCAGGAGTAAGAGTTAGCCAGTCAAAGAAAACTGGGAAGAACTTAACAGGAAGCTAGAACAAGGCAAGTGAAAAGTCCTGACGCAGGAAAATGCTTAGTAAGTTCCCCAAACTCCAAGGTCAGTGTGGCAAAAGCACAGGGAGCCCCAAAGAGAAAGGAGGAGGAAGGCAAAGGTCAGATGGTGCCAAGTCTTACAGGCTTGGAAAGAAGTTATTACATTAACCCTAAACGCGGTGGAATATGATTGAAGATCTTGAAGCAGAAGGATATGACTCATTATCCAGCACTTAGCATTCACTGAAATCATCTTATTAGTTTACTTGTTTTCCATCCAGTAGTACATAAGATCTAAGAGAGCAGACATTTGGACTCTCCTATTGACTGCTTCATACTGGCATATTGTAGGTGATCCATCATTGTTTTTTTGAGTGATCAGATTACTTTTTTAAGATTCATAAATAAATAAATAAATAAATAAATAAAAGATTGTAATGCAACTATGTAAAACAGAAAAGTTAGAAAGGCCCTAAGGGCCCATATTTTACTCCTTGGCATATGTTTAGAGATACTTTTGCACAAGTACAGAAGAGAGATATACAAATGTAGACTATCGGATCAATTATGAAAAAACAAAATTAAAAACCATTTCAATATCGGTCAATAGAAAAATAAACAAATTATGATCTCTTGTTCTGATAACATACTGTACAACAATTTTAATGAATAAACTAAAGCTACTTGTATTAACATAAACAAATATCAAAAACGTTAAGTAAAACATATAACCTATAATCTGATATCATCTATACAGTACTAATATTTAAAGACAATACTAAACACTATGTATGAATCCAAATACGTATCAAAAGTATAAAGCATAATGGGAATAATAAACTCTAAATTTATGTAAGTGGTTACCTCTGGGGAGGAAGGGAGGAAATGGCATCAGGGAGAGGTATGGAGGAAGCTTCAACTCTACCAATAGGTTTCTTTCTTTAAAAAAACAAACAAACAAAACTGTGAAGCAAAATAGTACAGTGTTAAGATTTTATAAACCTTAAGGGCCTATTTACATCTAAATGTTTAAAGTATTTTATACTAAAAAGTTTAAAACCATTTTTTTAAAAAATTAAGAACTTTGTGCAAGATGATACAGGATTGGAATATGATAAACCAATTAGGAAATTTCAATGATTGAGGCAAGGTAAGAGGACGGTCTGGGTTGACAGAAAGGCAATGAAGGTAAGACAGATATGCTGGAAGTTGAATCTACAGTACTTCCTGATGGATTGGTTGAGGATGGGGGACTAGAGAAAGAAGAGTATGGGTGGCTCAGTCAGTTAAGCGTCTGACTCTTGATTTCGGCTCAGGTCATGATCTCACGATTCATGAGTTCGAGCTCCACATCTGGTTCTGCACTGACAGCATGGAGTCCGCTTGGGATTCTCTCCCTCTCTGCCCTTCTCCTGCTATCTCTCTCCCAAAATAAATAATTAAACATTAAAAAATTATTAAGAATATATCTCAGGTTTTAATTTGAGAATCTATGTCACTCATATGTGGAATTTAAGAAATGAAACAGGGGTGCCTGGGAAGCTCAGTCAGTTAAGCATCCAACTCTTGACTTTGGCTTAGGTCATGATCTCATAGTTTGTGAGATTGAATCCCACTTTAAAAACAGCACAGAGGGGCGCCTGGGTGGCGCAGTCGGTTAAGCGTCCGACTTCAGCCAGGTCACGATCTCGCGGTCCGTGAGTTCGAGCCCCGCGTCGGGCTCTGGGCTGATGGCTCGGAGCCTGGAGCCTGTTTCCGATTCTGTGTCTCCCTCTCTCTCTGCCCCTCCCCCGTTCATGCTCTGTCTCTCTCTGTCCCAAAAATAAATTAAAAAAACGTTGAAAAAAAAAATTTTTTTTAATAAAATAAAAAAATAAAAAAAATAAAAACAGCACAGAGCCTACTTGGAATTCTCTCTCCCTCTCGCTCTGCCCTTCTCTCACTCTCTCTCTCTCTCTATCAAAATAAATAAATAAACTTAAAAAAGTATTTAAAAATAAAGAAATGAAACAAATGAACATTGGGGGAAAAAAGAGAGAGGCAAACCATAAAAGAGCCTCTTAACTATAGAGAACTGAGGGTTGCTGGAGGGGGACATGGGCAGGGGATGGGCTAGATGGCTGGTGGGTATTAAGGAGGCACTTGTTGGCACAAAAACAGACACTCAGATCAATGGAACAGAACAGAGAACCCAGAAATGGACCCACAAACGTATGGCCAATAATCTTTGACAAAGCAGGAAAGAATATCCAATGGAATAAAGACAGTCTCTTCAGCAAGTGGTGCTGGGAAAACTGGACAGCAACATGCAGAAGAATGAACCTGGACCACTTTCTTACACCATACACAAAAATAAACTCAAAATGGATGAAAGACCTCAATGTAAGACAGGAAGTCATCAAAGTCCTTGAGAAGAAAGCAGGCAAAAACCTCTTTGACCTTGGCCGCAGCAACTTCTTACTCAACACCATCTCCAGAGGCAAGGGAAACAAAAACAAAAATGAACTATTGGGACCTCATCAAAATAAAAAGCTTCTGCACAGAGAAGGAAACAATCAGCAAAACTAAAAGGCAGCTGACAGAATGGGAGAAGATATTTGCAAACAACATATCAGATAAAGGATTACTATCCAAAATCTATAAAGAACTGAGCAAACTCAACACCCAAAAACCAAATCATCCAGTGAAGAAATGGGCAAAAGACATGAATAGACACTTCTCCAAAGAAGACATCCAGATGGCCAACCGACACATGAAAAAATGCTCAACTTCACTCATCATCAGGGAAATACAAATCAAAACCACAATGAGATACTCCCTCACACCTGTCAGAATGGCTAACATTAACAACTCAGGCGACAACAGATGTTGGCGAGGATGTGGAGAAAGAGGATCTCTTTTGCATTGTTGGTAGGAATGCAAGCTGGTGCAGCCACTCTGGAAAACAGTATGGAGGTTCCTCAAAAAACTAAAAATAGAACTATCCTATAACCTAGCTATAAACAATAGCTAAAGCATGGAAAGAGCCCAAAAGTCCATCAATGGACAAATGGATAAAGAAGATGTCCATCAATGGACAAATGGATAAAGAAGAGATCACACACACACACACACACACACACACACACACACACACAATGGAGTATTACTCAGCAATCAAAAAGAATGAAATCTTGTCATTTGCAACTACATGGATGGAACTAGAGGGAGTTATGCTAAGCAAAATTAGTCAGAGAAAGACAAAAATCATATGACTTCACCCATATGAGGACTTTAAGAGACAAAACAGATGAACATAAGGGAAGGGAAGCAAAAATAATATAAAAACAGGGAGGGGGACAAAACATAAGAGACTCTTAAATATGGAGAACAGAGGGTTACTGGAGGGGTTGTTGGAGGAGGAATGGGCTAAATGGGTAAGGGGCATTAAGTGAAATCATTGTTGCACTATATGCTAACTAATTTGGGTGTAAATTAAAAAAAAAAAAAAGAAAATAATTTGGACTGTGAATTTTGCAAAAAACTTTTTCAATAAATACCAAGGTAAAGATGTTAAAAATAAAAAAAAAAAAGGTGGCACTTGTGATGACCACTGGGTATTATATGTTAAGTGATGAATTGCTAAATTCTACTCCTCAAACTAATACTACATTACATGGTAACTACAATGTAAATACAAAAATTGAAAAAATAATTTGAGAAACTGTGGATGGAAATGCCATTTACTGAAATGGAAGAAATTCAGATGAAGGTGAAAGTCTACGAATAAAGAAAGTCAAGAAGATTAATAAATGAGGTTTTCAAGGTTCCACCTCAAATAGAATCAATTCATATTAGGCATTGGTATTTCTTAAATGCTCATAGGTGATTCTCATATGACAACAACTGTCCTAAATGATGAAGAGATTAGTCAGTAGTGAGATCCATAAAATTCATTGATAGGGAGAGCCTTAAGATGGGAAGGAATAGGGAGAGTGACACATATTCTAGCTGGTTACATATCAGTGGGGTGGACCCTGTTTGATTGGACTTGAAAATCCACTCTGGAGTAGACATGGCCCATCTGCTCTTATTTTTGAGGTAGTTTGCATTTCTTCACCAAAGTCCAACCCCTAAGACTGAGGGGTGTTTATTATCAAACAATCCAAAGCCACATGAGAACAATAGACAAAGGGATGCTTCAGCATGACCTGGGGCACAAAAGTGTTATAAACCCTCCCACTATCTCTGCAACTCTCTGCACTCATCTGATAAACTTATAACTCGAGGAGAAAAAATAATTATGTTCATACATGTGGTAAATGTTAATTTTCCAATGTAAAAGCTTCAAAGAAAGATTTATTTCATTAAGTTTTAGTGTTTTTTTAAAAATAATTCATCTTAAAATATGCTTTGTCCAAGTCTTCATTACAGAACTTATGGGATAATTCTCACAAACTAACTCAAAAACTTGATATAATCCATGTAATGGGAGGTCAGAAGAGCTGATATAATGGCACACTTTCCTAATGTACACTAAACTCTAGATTAATTATACAATTTTTAAAAAATGAAGAAAGTTGAGCTTAAAACTGAGGTATAAGTTAATTGTAGGAGATGAAGAAAACTATGGAAATAATTATATAAAGAAACATCTTACTCTGCTATTTTACAGGGAAGAAAAGTTTAAAAACAGAAGAGAGCCAAAAATAAATTTCACTTGCCAAGCAATGATCACAAATAAGTGTAGTAGTAGGAAAAACATAGGTCACTGTGGAACGCATAGCTGGAGGCCACATCCAATGTAAGGTCAGAAAAATATCCCAAAGAAAGTGAAATGTTTAAGCTGACACCCAAAGGATCAATGTCTCAGGAAGAGAAATTGTATCCAAAACCCAAAGGCAGTAGAAAGCTGGAAAGTTTGAGTAACTGAAAGAAGTTGAAGATAGCTCTCAAGTGAAGAGATGGGACAGGAAAGACCAGTTGGAGGTTAACAAAGGGGTGCCTAATGACCAAGTTTAGAATTATAAATTTATCGCAGGAAGGGGAGAGCACTAGAAGGTTTTAAGGTGGGTGGAAGTAGGGGTGCCTGGGTGGCTCAGTGGTTTAAGCATCTAACTTCGGCTCAGGTCATGATCTCACGGCTGGTGAGTTCAAGCCCCACGTCTCAAGCCCCATATCTCAAGCCCTACATCGGGCTAGGTGCTGACAGCTGGGAGCCTGAAGCCTGCTTCAGATTCTATATCTCCCTCTCTCTCTCTCTGATCCTCCCGTGATCACACTCCATCTCTCTCTCTCAAGAATAAATAAATATTAAAAAAGATTTTTTTAAAAAGAAGGTGGGTGGAAGTAATCTAAATGATTCTTCACTTTAGAAATGCCACCCTGGCTTACATGTAAAAAAAAAAAAAAATGGATTGAAAACAAGAGATCCAGGTGAGAGATAAACCATCTCTGGACTGAGATGGTGGTTAGTGATGGTGAAGGTGATGGAATGGACTGAGTTGAAAGATATTGAGGAAGTAGAATCAACAGGACTAACTGATTAATTTGATGACAGGTTGTTAAAACTAGAGGAGTAAAAAATGACTCCATATATCAGATCCAGATATCTGGGTGAGTGGTGGAGTGATTCATGGAGTGAGAAACATAGGGAGGGAGGGATTCGGAGGTGGGAATATGAGTTCCCCTGTATACATTCTGTATACATTTTGAGGTTTAGTTGACTATGGGCCACCCACATGGTGGTATCTCCCCCAAAGAAGTGTGAGAGATATAAATATAAATATAAATATAAATATAAATATAAATATAAATATAATTATATATTATATATATATAGTTTGTGAGAATATATTATATATATATAGTTTGTGAGAATTATAATATATATTATATATAATTATATATATATATTTTATATATATAATATATATAATATATATTTCAGAAAAAGTACTTGGCATGGAAAATAGAGACTTTTTAGGTAAGAATGAGAAACTCTGATCAATTACTTTTAACCTGAAGTCTTCAGAAGTTCACCACACTCACTAGTAAATCTTCACAGAAGTCTAAGGAAGGAGGAAACAGAACCAATAAGAGAAACATTGGGTCTATTTATCACTGAAAATGGCAACTTGAATAAGAAACTAACAAATGCCTCTAGGTCTATAATGAAATATCACATGGAGAATGATGTCCAATTTTTACTCATCTCCCTTAGGACAAAAGAACAAGAAATGATCTACAACAGGAGATATTTCTAATAAATTAAAGTAAGGGCTTCTTTAATAAGGCTGTTAAAATCTGGAATGAGTTTCTTATGATTGTGGTAGACTTTTCTCGCTTCAAGTATTTTTATGTCATAATATTTTTTCTATTTCAAATATTTGAAGTATAAATGCTCTTATAAAAAGAAACACAGGGATCTCCTCAGTGCCTTTTTGTGCAGACTTATTTTTTGCATGTGACAGTCAGCTATGATTTTTAATATTTAAAGAGACAAAATCTTAAGGTCAAAAGCAATTTTTACATTTTAGCAATGGAAGTGAACTGTGCTCGCTACATAGAGAACAGTAATTTGATACATTTCTAACTCAGGATCCTTACAGTTGGAGCCTATTCTGCAAAGTTCCTCAGTTGAATATGATGTCACATAGCACACCCAGAAAATGCGTCCTACCTACAAGACCCACTAAGGCTGTAGAAGGAATGAACTTCTGTAGTCTGAGTTTTCAGGTCCTTGAGAAAAGAGCTATGCTATGTTCACTGCACTCAAGAATCCCAGCCAGTCCCAAAGACACCTAATTTAGAGACCCATAAGGAGCCTCAAAGGAAAAGGGAGTCCATCCCTTCCTTAAATTTTCTCAGAGAAGTCACTCAAGGCTCTTCAAGGCAGGACCCAGAGCTAAGAATATCCAGGTCTTAGATTCATGACAAGGATGGGTTACATAAGATCTCTTTTATCCTCTCTGTATTTAAGGCTTCTCTCCCCAAAACTTCATAATAAAATTTTCCAGGGCTCACGATTAACTCAAGAACTGGTCTTGACCACCATTTAACCTATAAAGGTGATTGTTTTAACCACAATCTCAATCCTACCTTAGGTTCTTCATAGCCAAAATGATCAAACTCTCCACATGATGGTAATCTTGTTTTCATAACAACATATGAGAAAACATGTAAATGCAAAAACCCCCTATTAATTCCATGAAATGTTTAATAAAATTTTATCTGACTTATTGTGTACATAAATTATAGAGAAAAGGTGATACAAGATATGTGTGTATATATGGCATTTCTTTCTTCTACAGACAGTATTATGTATTCATAGGAATAGAACATTGCTAACATTGGAATCACTTGGGAGCTTTAGGGCTGATGCCCTAGCCCCACTCTGACCAATGAAATCATATGGGTGAGAGAAATCATATGGCTGGACAGAAGATATGACTTTGTAAGTCAGGGTTAAGAACCACTAAATTAGATGTCCTTTAATAGATCCAAGGCCTCCAGGGGTCTGAGGGCAATATACTGTAACCCTCAGCATATTAGATTTATTAGAGTTTTCAGGACAAGTATATTTGTTAGCTTTTGTTTTGTTTTGTTTTGTTATGTTTTCCATACACTTTCTCCAGCACCCTACTATCTCACTTTTGCAAAGTTAAGTCCCGCAATTCATCTACATCTTTTAAAAATGCCTTATAGAGTTACAATGTAGAGAAGCTAATGGAGATACAAAGTATAATAGGAAAAAGCCATAGAAACTCAAACTGATAGACTGCCAAACTGTCTGAGGCTTTAAAAAATTGCTTTTATTGGTACATCGATTAGTAACACTCATTTAATTCTAATCCATAAAAGCATCTTCTTACGTTTGTAACATCATAAACATCACTTATTTTCCAGAAAATTCTTTAAAGGCTAAGCTCTTGAAAATTTTGATTTGTCTCTAAAGATTTCAAATGTACTATTCTGCTTTTCTCCATACCAAGAACGATAATTGTTCTGAATTGATGCAAGGCTTGAGATTATATTGCATAAAAACAAAGCCATGGTAACTGAGAGCTAATGCTTTGGCCCTAATTCAATGCTTGCTGAGAAAAGTACAAAATTTCCACTGTAGTTCTTAATATGTATTCACAGAATGTCATTACTCTACAGTAAACAAAAATCTTGTCTCTGAATTCTTTCACAAAAAGTCTCTTAGAGTTTTGAATAATACAAAATATTACAAAAAATATGTATGTTTTTGAGGTTTTATTCTTTTATGGACCTTAAGTGGTATGGTGGGTAGTGAAGCAGTTTGTAAATTCATACAGGTCAGCTCTCTTTGGGAAATGTTTAATGGGCACACTTTCATTTGAATTGTCCAAACTTAATTAGTAGTTAACAGATGCCATAAAGAATTTAATATGAGGTTTCAAAACCACTGTTATTATCATTTGAACTACTATTATTCAATGTCATTGTTATTACCAAGTTGCTTGGGAGGTTATCCATTTTAAAGTTTATTTATTTATTTTTTAGTAATCTCCACACCCAACGTGGGGCTCGAACTCATGACCCTAAGACCAAAAGTCACATGCTCTTCCGGCTGACTCAGCCAGGTGCCCAGGAGGTTATCCACTTTAGTTATGTTACTAAACTAAACTTGGTTTGCTGGTGTTACTTCTTTGTTCTTCCCTTCTTAGTTGGCACTTTTCTTTGGCCCTTATTGTAGTCATCATGGCTATTTTTGCTTATCTTTCCTACAATAAATACAAATATATCTCAAGACAAATGACACAGGAAAATGGAAGAACTACAGCACAGTTGAAACCAAAACTGCAGGTAATGTGGTACAAAAGAAAACGATGAATTCTTAAACTTCTTTAATATCCCTATTACAAATATATTGTGAATGTGCAGATACATTGTAAGTGGAATTAAAATGCAACTCCATGGTCTATAAGCTTTATTGTGTGTAATTAAAATGTCTGAGAAAAGACCAGTACATGAAGAGCAAGCTATGGAAAGAGTGGTTTAGCCAGGGACACCTTCCTTCCTATCACAGAGTGGACATCTAAGAACTGCAGTGAATCAGGGAGGCGAGGCTATAAGGTAGAACCAGGAGGGTCAAGAAGTCTGTAAATATGAAGAAGGGATGGTCAGCATAGAGTTGTGGTTCAGACACCAGACAGGAACCAGGAATACAGGGAAAGCCAAGGTCAAGACGGTGAGGTATGAATATCCAGGTCTGGGTCAAGAGTACAAATGTAACAGTGATACAGTAGGAGACTTGGTTTCACCATTTGTTTAATAAACAATGTTTAATAAAACGAACAAAGACTACTTCCAACAGAAACCCTCTTGCACTCTTCAAGCCGTGGCCAATTGAGACAGCCTGAAAAGTGGCCCCAGAATGTAACTCATTTGTTAGCAGCTATATCAGTCAGGTCCCAACCTTTCCCATATTTATAGCAAATACTGTAATCTCTAGTAGCATAGCAAATATATATTAATTGCATATTTTATTTGTTTTATCATTAATATGTGGAAATTACTGTTTCTGTTTGACAAAAGTTTAATGTTAAAAAGTAATTTTAAAATTTGCTTTAAAAAGTTCTAAAAATTTTTAAACATTTTAAAATACATTTTAAAATGAATGTTTTTTAAAATATTTAAATCATTCTTTCTTGTGAGAACATGATGATAAAAATACAGTGACTACCTGATATTAAAATATACCTCAAAGCTATGATAATTAAAATAGTAAGATAGTGTTCTAAAAACAGAAAATTTAGGAAAGAGAATAGAAAATGTGTATATGTGTGTGTGAATAAATGCATTTAGTTAATAAGAGTAGCATTTCAAATCAATTGGAAAATCAATTGGAAAAGTATAGGCTATTCAATTAGTTAAATGTTTTGAAAAAATTAAATTCTTATGTCATAAGTCAAAATTAATTTCTGAATAAGAAGTTAAATATACTCATCTTCTGGTGAATTGCAAAAGTAGGACAGATTTACTCAAATCCATCCAAGACACATTTCTTATGTTAATGTGAAATTCTAGGAGAAAAAAATTGAGTATTAATTATCCTAGTCAATATTATGAGAATGCACATATTCTACATATTATCAAGTGAATCTTTTTTTAAATATTTATTTATTTTTGAGAGAGAGAGACAGAGTGTAAGCAGGAGAGGGGCAGAGAGAGAAGGAGACACAGGACCGAAGCAGGCTCCACGCTCTGAGCTGTCAGCACAGAGCCTGACACAGGACCCGAACCCACGAACTGTGAGCTCATAATCTGAGCCAAAGTCGGACGCTAAACCAACTGAACCTCAAGTGAATCTTAAGTTTGCACTCAGAAAAGTCAATGGCCTTATGTTCAGATATCAGCCTTTTCCCCCAAACCATTTACCAAAGGAGGCAATAAAAGTAAGATCAATTCCCTCAAAAATAAATAAAACATTTTTAAAAATTAAAAAAAAAAGGGGGGGGGCGGCCCTGGGTGGCTCAGTCGGTTAAGCATCCAACTTCGGCTCAGGTCATGGTCTCGCAGTTTGTGAGTTTGAGCCCTGCGTCAAGCTCCGTGCTGACAGCTCAGAGCCTGGAGCCCGTTTCAGATTCTGTGTCTCCCTCTCTCTCTGCCCCTCCCCTGCTCATGCTCTGTCTCTCTCTGTCTCAAAAATAAATAAAACATTAAAAGAAAATTTTTTTTAAAAAGTAAGATCAATTCAATTGCTTTCATTTATTCCATTTCAGTTATAATTCTTATCAAAGGGCAAATGGTCAAAAGCTTTCAGTCAGAATGAACAATGACATGACAAAAAAAAAACTAAATCATCATTTACTTTACTTGAAAATCATATTAAAACATTTATATTATTTAAAATTTTAAATATCAAAAATAAAATAATAAAAGAGTAGAAGAAATATAACTGAACATTTGTCTGATCTCAGGAAGAGAAAGTCTTCCAATGCATAAGTACAAAAGAAGGAAGCACAAAAGAAAAGATGGATAATTTGATTAATAGAAATTTTAAATTTCAGTACCTGAAAAATAATACAAACAGAATTAAAAGTAAAATAAAGTTGGAAAAATATTTTTAAACGTAGATGGTTGACAAAGTGTTAAATTCTTCACACACAGAATTCTGGCAAATCAATGAGAAAAAAAGCAATAGGTAGGAATAAGAAATTAACAGAAGAAAAATTCTTGATGGGCTATAAATATGTGAAAACTGTCAAATTACAACAACAGTTATAATTTTTTCTATAAAATTGGCAAAGATTAAAAATTTAAGATGTCAAAATACAAGGTACTTTACTGAAAGTTTTTATGAAAAGTCTACTTTTATCATTGCTGGTGAGAATACAAAGTAGTGTAATATACATGGGGGACAATTTGGAAATAAATAACAAAAACCTTTACAATGTTCATACTTTTCAATAGAGTAATTTCATTTCTAGAAATTTATGATAAGGAAAAATTAAAAAGTATCTAAATATTCAATAAGAACTTTATTATATTGAGGTGCATCCATGCTACTACTAAAAAAGTGTTATAGATTGTTATTACACATTTGAGTGCTTTTATTACGACATGAGAAAACGACATGAAGAAAAAAAGTTTATAAAAGCAGTACTACTTAGCAGTTACCTCGGGGTGATGGGATTACCATCAAGGACAGCACTATAGCTTCAAAAGTGCCTTCCAAAAAGATAGAAATCATCATACTAACTGATTGCTAGTAAAATAGATAGGCAAGATACACCAAATGACAGCTATCAAAATGGAAAGGGGTCAATTCTCATAAATAATATAAATATGTGAAAAATAGTATAGCAGTCTTCACTTTTAGCAAGTTATAGTACTAGTCTACCTCGTGCCGTTATTTTTTTAAGCCATTATCATCCTCCCTATAAAATCTGTAACCATAAAAATTCAGCCCAATTGAACTGCTACACAGAATGCCAAAGGGATTTGATATTTTCTGAAAATCCCAGAGATATCACCAAGATATTATAGTTGGGCAATGTTCTGATATAGATGGAGTCTTCAACTCTTTTAGACTCTGACCGTCTCCATATTTACTTGTTAAACACTGCAACATCTTTGTGGCACAGGATATATAAAATGTAATATATATTATATATAGTACATATAATGCTGAAATTATATGTTATATATATAATTTACATATATAACATGTATTATATATATAATGCTGAAAAACATCTTGATTTTCCAAAAGAATAAATATTAGAAACCAAAAAATTATTAGCCTGATATTGGTTCACAAAACAAAATTCTCAAACTATTAAACTAGTAGATGTTAAGTTTGAAAGAAAGTTGTAAGAATAAATCTTCCACCCACAGGAGTGTGTTCAACTTTGAAAGTCCAGCTTAGAAAAGATCAGGCATCATCCACTGGGAAGAGGATTTAGAAGCAGCATGTCACTATTTCCCAATGACTTCCAGGTGGATCTCAGGGGCTGGTTGGTTCCATATACATTCCATTCCTTCTGTAAGACACTGTGGCCCTGAAACCCTTTTTTCCCATCCCTACGCCAGGCTCTCTATTTTGCTGGTGCTCATTGTAGCTTGGCTACAAATAAACAGCATTGCTGAGAGTACTTGGACCCCCTCCAGAAGTTCTATGGCCATGTGCTCCACAAAACAGTGGGGCATGAATCTCCAGCCCTCCAATATGAGACAAAGAGCCACGTATTAAGCTGAAGGTGTCAATATGTGCTTAGGTCTTTCAGGGGTCTGTCTCCATCAGCACAAATCATTCATAGTCTGAATAGACATGGTCGTGGGCTCAGCACTCAGGGTATCTTTTCCTGGATAAAGCACCAACATGCTTTCTAAGAAATGCTTATAGGAAGGAGCCTTCTAGACAGACACACTGGATTTTTGGCAGTCTTGTCTAAGCTATTCCACCTTGGATAGGGTTAGTTAGCCCCTCCAGAAACTGGTGTTCTGCCTTGTTCCAGATATCTCCTTGGCCAGCTGGCAGAACGCTGCAATGGCCTTTTTACAAACTAGATCAAGCCCTTGGCAGAGTCAAGCATTTACACTACTCATCATATTTTTAAGGCCTGGGTTTGGCCAGGTTAAAAGATTGGACATAATCAGTTAGCAATCACTCTCATAGAAGCAACAGGGTCAGGAACCATCTATAACTCTCAACTCACTTCTGTGATGTTTTAATAAAACAAGCAATCAATTTAACCAACTATAGTTCTTTGCCGGTTTAGGATATACATAGGGTGGAACAACAGAAGCAGAAACTACAAAAACCCTGGGTTGCTCAAATCTATAAGACTCCCACATGCTCCTTTGGACAGAGCAATAATAAACTTCTGATATTAATGGAAAGTCCAACTTTAAAGCTTCATAGTGTCCCAGTCCCTCTGTTGACTTAAAAAGAAAGAATACCTTGTAAGCACGTTCCCCCACCAAAACTCAGCCACCAACATGTTCATATACAAGCACAACTGATACATCTGGCTACACACTACATCCAACCACAGGACACGTCATACTATTGGTGAAGTTGACATCAAGCATTTAGGAAAACTGACGAAAAGCTAGGTCATCAAGCCAATCGATTTGAAATCACCAAGTCGAATCCCTGGTATCATGCAGAACATATCACTTAACCACAATGCACTTTAGTTAGAAAAAATAACATAGAGAAACAAAATATTTGAAAATTTAAAATACATTTCTGAACAACTTATCACCCAAAAAAAATCAAAATGGAGGGGCGCCTGGGTGGCTCAGTCGGTTAAGCATCCGACGTCTGACAGTTGGTGAGTTCAAGCCCCGCATCAGGCTCCCTGCTGCAGTTCAGAGCCTGGAGCCTGCTCCGGATTGTGTCTCCTTCTCTCTCCACCCCTTCCCCACTCGTGCTCTGTCTCTCTCTCTCTCAAAAAAAATTGAATAAATGTAAAAAAAAAATTATAAAAAAATCAAACTGGGTATTATAAACTTTTTATAAAATATTTAAATAACAATATAATGATATAAATATTATGTACCAAACCTGTAGGACACAGTTATAGAGGTTCCTAAAGTTTTAGTCTTAAACGTTCACATTAGAAAAGAATGAAAAGTTCAACTTAATGAAGAGAATGTCCCAACACAAGGAATTAGAAAAAAAGAACAGCAAACTAAACTCAAGAAAATGAGAGAAAATAATAAAAATAAGAGAAGTGAACGAAAAAGAAAATAAACATCTAATGAAGAGAGTCAACAAAGGTCAAAAAAAGGAATAAAATATACAAGTGTAGAGAAAATAATCAAGGGGGGGGAGAGAAAGGCATTAAAATTTTTTAAATCAGGAATAAAAACAGGTGAAGCTACAGTTGCTATAGAGATTAAACAAATAAAATGTTATAAACAACTTTATGCCTACAAATTTGAAAACTTAGATGAAATAAACAGATAAATAAGGTTAATAAAAACCATCTCTTTCAAAAAAGAGAGAACATACAGAAGTGCTAATGCATAGGGGCACATGTACCCCAATGTTTATAGCAGCACTTTCAACAATAACCAAATTATGGAAAGAGACTAAATGTCCATCAACTGATGAATGGGTAAAGATGTGGTTTATATATAGAATATATATTTATGTGGTTTATATATAGAATACTACTTGACAATGAGAAAGAATGAAATCATGTCATTTGCAACAACGTGGATGGAACTTGAAGGTATTATGCTAAGTGAAATAAGTCAGTCAGAGAAGGACAGATATCATGTTTTCACTCGTATGTATATCTTGAGAAACTTAACAGAAGACCATGGGGGAAGGGAAGGGGAAAAAAATAGTTACAAACAGAGAGGGAGGGAGGCAAACCACAAGAGACTCTTAAATACAGAGAACAAACTGAAGGTGGATGGGAGGATGGGGGAGGGGGAAATGGGTGATGGGCATTGAGGGTGAGGGCACTTAGGATGAGCACTGCATCACTGGGTGTTGTATGTATGCCAATTTGACAATAAATTACATAAGAAAGAAAGAAAGAAAGAGAAAGAAAGAAAGAACACAAAGAGTCTTATAAGCTTTAAAGAAATTGAATCAGTAGTTTAAAATAGTCCCATTATCAGGAAACCATCAAAACCCTAGAGGAGAAAGCAGGAAAAAACCTCTCTGACCTCAGCAGTAGCAATTTCTTACAGGACACATCCCCAAAGGCAAGGGAATTAAAAGCAAAAATGAACTACTGGGACCTTATGAAGATAAAAAGCTTCTGCACTGCAAAGGAAACAACCAACAAAACTAAAAGACAACCAAAGGAATGGGAAAAGATATTTGCAAATGACATATCAGACAAAGGGCTAGTATCCAAAATCTATAAAGAACTCACCAAACTCCACATCCCAAAAAACAAATAATCCAGTGAAGAAATGGGCAGAAAACATGAATAGACACTTCTCTAAAGAAGACATCCAGATGGCAAACAGGCACATGAAAAGATGCTCAACATCACTCCTCATCAGGGAAATACAAATCAGAACCACACTCAGATATCACCTCATGCCAGTCAGAGTGGCTAAAATGAACAAATCAGGAGACTACAGATGCTGGAGAGGATGTGAAGAAACAGGAACCCTCTTGCACTGCTGGTGGGAATGCAAACTGGTGCAGCCGCTCTGGAAAACAGTGTGAAGGTTCCTCAAAAAATTAAAAATAGATCTACCCCATGACCCAGAAATAGCACTGCTAGGAATTTGCCCAAGGGATACAGGAGTGCTGAATGAAATATGACCTTTTGTAGCAACGTGGATGGAACTGGAGAGTGTTATGCTAAGTGAAATAAGTCATACAGAGAAAGATAGATACCATATGTTTTCAGTCTTATGTGGATCCTGAGAAACATAACAGAAGACCATGGCGGGGTGGGGGAGGGGGGGAGAAAAAAAAGTTAGAGAGGGAGGGATTCAAACCATAAGAGACTCTTAAAAACTGAGAATAAACTGAGGGTTGATGGGGGGTGGGAGGGAGGGGAAAGTGGGTGATGGGCACTGAGGAGGGCACCTGTTGGGATGAGACTGGGTGTTGTATGGAAACCAATTTGACAATAAATTTCATATAAATAAATAAACAAACAAACAAACAAAATAGCCCCATTAAGTGCATGCCACAGCACACACAGAAAGATAGATGGATGAATTTCTAGAAAATTCTACCATTCAAGCATTAAGCAATTCTAATCTTACAAAAACTATTCCATACAATGGGAAAAGATTCATTTGTACCTTTCTAAATCTGACAGAGGTATTATTAGAAATGAAAAATATATGCCAATCTTACTTAATGACTGAATATAGATACAAAAACCCTGAAAATAAACATTTTTATAAAACGAATCACAGTGTATATAAATAGGATAACTTATTAAGACTAAGTTGGTATTTACTAGGAATTCTACATTGCTTTATCATGAGAAGATCAATTAAAGTCATTCAACACATTAACAATTTAAGGTGAAAAAAATTATATCTAGACAGAGGCAAAAAAAATGGATAAACTACTACATCCATTTATGATTTAAAGAAAAGAAGGAAAATAATTTCCTTAAACTGGGAATTGAAGGCACTTTCTTCACCCAAAAAAGGGCATTTCAAAAGACCCACAGAAACCTCATACCTAACAATGAGACTTTGAAAGCATCCTCTATAAAGCTCAGGTTCTAGGATGCCTATTTTCATCAATCTTATTCTACATTATACTGGAGGTCCTTGCACGGTAAAGCAAGAAAAAGTAATAAAAGGTAAAGGATTGGAAAGAAACAAAAACCTTTAGTAGTTGTAGATTATATGATTGCTTACATAGAAAATCTAAAAAAAAAATCTTAACACATAGGGATTACTTAATAAATGTTTGCTGAGGAAATAAGCAATAAAATAGTTATGAGGATTAAGTGAAATAAACTGTTGACTATTGGGCACATAGAAGAAATTTAATAAATTCTAATTTCCTTTCCTTTAAAATTTACTTTTTAGGTATCTATGCCATGTGGGAAAAATTTTTTTAAGTAAAAATGTAAATTAATAAGAGAAATGTTAGAGTCAAAATCAATACAGGGAAGTAAATTATATTTCTAGATACCCACAACAATTAGTTAAAATGTAAATTTTTCAAACATGCAATTTAAAATAGTGATAAACATGGGGCATCTAGGTGCTCATTCGGTTAAGTGTCCAACTTTGGCTCAGGTCATGATCTTACAGTTTGTGACGATTCAAGCCCTGCATTAGGCTCTATGCTGACAGCTCAGAACCAGGAGCCTGCTTCGGATTCTGTGTCTCCCAATCTCTCTGCCTCTCTCTCTCCCTTCCTCAAAAATACATAAACATTAAAAATAAATAAACAAATAAGTAAATAATATAGCAACAAACATTTTTAAATATGTAGGATAAAGAAAAGAATATTAAGCCTTCCATAGAGAAAACTAAGACATTAAAGAAGATTAAATAGGAAGATCTATCATATTATCAAGGAGGAAGACTAAATATTATAAAGTATATCGTAATTCTCTCCAAACTGATCTATAACTTCACCACAATCCTAACAGAAACTCATCAAGTTGATTACAGAATATACAGGAAAGAAAGAGGGCCAAGAAAAGACAAGATACTCCTGAAGAACAAGGTTGGGGGTGGGATTGGAAGATTCTCTCTACCAGAAATCAAGACTCACCATAGCCCATGGAAATTAGGGCAGCGTGATACTGGTGCAGGCATAGACTAATAGAGCAGAGGAAGAATAAATAGCCTAGTAATAAACCCGTGTTTATATGGAAAATGAATTATGACAAAGCAAACATTACAAATCATGAGAAAATGTGATCTAATCAATAGATGACACAAGGTCAATTGTTTATCCAAATAGCAAAAAAAAAAAAGAATTTGTATCCCTGTTTTACACTGTAACACATAAACCAATTGAAATTAAATACCTGACAAAAAAAAGTTATAAAATTTGCCAAAGATGATACTGAATATTTTACTTTATAACCTTTTGTTTCTTAAACAAGAAGCAAACAATGCAACATTTCATAAGAAGATTGATAAATTATATTAAATTAAGAATTCGAGCTCACCCATTAGCAATGAAAACCAAGCAACAGAGAAGAAAAAGATATTTAAAATATATATAACTGTTAAGGAGGTTGGTGCTCAGAAGAGAGAGAGAGAGAGAGACAGAGACAGAGAGAACTCTTACAAATCAGTAAGAAAAAGATAACTCAGTAAGAAAAATGGGCAACCGACATGGACAAGTATTTCACAAAAAAGGTGCCCCAATTTTCCTCTTTAATGACCAGGAAAATAAAAATTGAAACCACAATGAGATACAATATTCAACACACCAGATTGGCAAAAACAAAAAATTCTAGGGGCACCTGGGTGGCTCAGTTGGCTGAGCATCCAACTTCAGCTCAGGTCACGATCTCATGGTTCATGAGTTCGAGCCCCACATCGGGCTCTGTGCTGACAGCTCAGAGCCTGGAGCCTGCTTTGGATTCTGTGTCTCCTTCCCTCTCTGCCCCTCCCCTGCTTGCACTCTGTCTCTCTCTCTCTCGCAAAAATAAATAAAAATTAAAATAAATAAATAAACATACATAGATGGCAAAGCCATAAAAACAAAACAAACAAACAAAACCAAGGAAATAATCAATCACACAATACCCAGGGAGGTTCAGGAGGGAGAGCGATATAATTATGAAGGGACAGCAGAAGACTTCAGTACTAATGACTATGTTTTCTGTTTTAACCTGGTGTAAGTAGAAGAATGTCCAATTTATAATTATTCTTTATGCTAGACATATACATTTTCTTCTCCCCCTCGGATAGATAATATATTTCACAGTCTTCAAAAAAGGCAAAGGACAATACAATGAAAACTGAAAGGCCAGAGTTCTGGTCACTGCCAGTATGTTCAGCACACATTCTGTTTTTCCTTTAATTTTCAGAGTTCTAAAGGGTATGCTTTGGCAACGTACATGAGCAGTGAACAACCCAATTCTCAGTATGTTAATGGGAACACTGTGGTTAAACCACTAAACTAAAACTTTACTCTATGGGATTACTGGTACTAAAACAGAATGTTTACTCCAAGAACTATACACTTCAGTTTGTTAACTTTTTCAACCTTGTATAGTGTGTTGACATTACCGTGTATTAAAGATAAACTGCTAAAAAGGATTACCTTCCTTCTCTACCGTCCTTTCCACAGTGTTTTGTCAACATAACTTTTATGACTTTGATACTGCTGACATTTACTTTTTTTTAATTTAAATTCAAGTTAGTTAACATATAGTATAGTAATGGTTTCAGGAATAGAATTTAGTGATTCATCACTTACATATAATACCCAATGCCCTGTTTGTTCTCTGCATTTAAAACTCTCTTATGGTTTGCTTCCCTGTCTGTTTTTATCTTATTTTATTTTCCCTTCTCTTCCCCTATGTTCATCTGTTTTGTTTATTAAACTCCACATATAAGTGAAATCATATGATATTTATCTTTGACTTATTGCGCTTAGCATAATACACTTCAGTTCCACCCATATTGTTGCAAATGGCAAGATTTCATTCTTTTTGATCACCAAGTAGTATTCCCTTGTATATATACACCACATCTTCTTTATTCATTTGTCAGTCGATGGACATTTGGGCTGTTTCCATAATTTGGCTATTGTTGATAGTACTGCTATAAACATTGGGATGCATATATCCCACTGAATCAGCATTTTTGTATCCTTTGGATAAATACTAGTAGTGCAGTTGCTGAGTTCTAGGGTAGTTCCATTTTTAACTTTTTAGGGAACCTCCATACTGTTTTCCACAGTGGTCGTACCAGTTCGCATTCCCACCAGCAGTGTAAAAGTTTCCCTCTCTCTGCATCCTTGCCAACATCTGCTACATCCTAGTTGTCCATTTTAGTTGGTCTGACATGTGTGAAGTGGTATCTCAGGGTGGTTTTGGTTTGTATTTCCCTGATGATGAGTGGTGTTGAGCATCTTTTCATGTGTCTGTTAGCCATCTAGATGTCTTCTTTGGAAAAGTGACTGTTCACGTCTTTTGCCAATTTCTTCACTGAATTATTTGTTCTGTGAGTGTTGAGTTTGCTCAGTTCTTTATAGATTTTGGATACTAACCCTTTATCTAATATGTCATTTGCAAATATCTTCTCCCATTTCATCAGTTGCCTTTTAGTTTTATTGTTTCTTTTGCTGTACAGAAGCTTTTTATCTTCATATGGTCCCAATAGTTCATTTTTGCTTTTGTTTCCCTTGCCTCCAGAGAGAGACATGTCTAGTAAGAAGTTGCTGCGACTGAGGTCAAAGAGGTTGCTGCCTGTTTTCTCCTCTAGGATTTTGGTGGTTTCCTATCTCACATTTAGATCTTTCATCCATTTTGAATTTATTTTTGTGTATGGTGTAAGAAAGTGATCCAGGTTCATTCTTCTGCATGCTGCTATCCAGTTTTCCCAACACCATTTGCTGAAGAGACTATCTTTTTTCCATTGGATATTCTTTCTTACTTTGTTGAAGATTCGTTGACCACACAGTTGTGTGTCCATTTCTGGGTTCTCTACTCTGTTCCATTGATCTCTGTGTCTGTTTTTGTTAGTACCATACTGTCTTGATGATTACAGCTTAGCAATACAGCTTGAAGTCCAGAATTGTGATGCCTTCAGCTTTGGTTTTCTTTGTCAATGTTACTTTGGCTATTCAGGGTCTTTTCTGGTTCCATACAAATTTTACAATTGCTTATCCTAGACCACAAAGCTATGAAACTTGAAGTTAGCCACAAGAAAATATTTGAAAAGACTACAAATACTTGGAGGTTAAAGAACATCCTACTAAAGAATTGCTGACATGTAATTTTAAGTTAAAAAACTAATCAGCAAATATAGATTGATGATAATGAGCAGACATATTTTTTAACTATGTCATTTCTCCAAAGAAGTATTAACCTCTACATGAATAAAACCTACAATGAGCTCTTTTTACATGCAAAAAAATTTTTTTCAAAAATAGCAGAATCCAATATTTATTTTAAGTCCATGTGCCAATAGTTCTCCAGTTTTTCCATAACACTTTATATGACAGATGTCATTGTCAAGATACCAAAACACTTAATTCCCCTTTTGAAGTACTATCTGTCCAGTTTCACACCTTCCCCATATCCTTTCTATAAGAAAAGACAGTATTTAAAGCATTATCCCCCTAAATGTTACATTATATTTAGCTGAACCTGTCTGTGAATTCAAGGACTCTCTTGAGCATAAGTTTGTCATAAGATTTATATTTATTATCTGCTAGAAACTTCAGATGATCACAAAAATAACTTTCCCACATTAAGGTTTTCCTGGGGTGCCTGGATGTCTCAGTCAATAGAGTACCCAACTCTTGATCTCAGGGTCATGTGTCCAAGCCACATGGATGTAGAGATTGTTAAAAAAAAAAAAAAGTAATTTAATTTTTTTAAAAGAGCACCTGTATCCCTGTTAAAAAAAGTTTCTCCTTTCTTTTCAAAAAACTTTAAAGAAATTGTATAAATCTTACTATTCCTTTTACCTATTTCTGTACGGGTCTAAGTGATGAGCACGCTGTCTTGCATGAGCAAAGGAGATTATTAGTAAATGGGGTCATTTTCTGACATAGGCTCAGCTGGCTTCACATACCACATAAATAGTTTCTGTGCAAGAATTCTTTTTTTTTTTTTTTTTTTTTTCTTTATTTTTTTTTTTTTTTTATTTTTTTTTTTAATTTTTTTTATTTTTTAATATATGAAATTTACTGTCAAATTGGTTTCCATACAACACCCAGTGCTCAAGATACATATAATTAATAAAATCCATATTAGTTATATATTTTATCTATTTTTATATTATAAAACATCTAACTAACTTTCACTTATATATACAATTTTAAAGGGTAAGTGGCTAACCAAAATTAGCAAACTTGTATGAATACTGGAAGAAATTAAAGTGTCGGTAATCAGTTTTACATTATACACCTTCCATTCTCTCTGAAATGGGCCTGAGTATGTGATTTTGTTAAGTAATATTCAGAATTGTAAGACTGATTTTAAGATCCTGAAAATATATGATATTCTGCAATGAAATCTCAAAAATTACTATCACACATAGAAGTTTTTAAAAAAACAACAGTTAGGGGAAAGAGGACTGTAACCAAAGCATTGCTTCTTGCTACAAAACTGCTTTGTATCAACATCGTACTAAGTCACCGTAGCAGGCAACAAGAGATTTAAAAATTCCAAATAATTCACTAACATTGAACCACAAAGTTTCCAAGCAAGTATAACACCCATCTCCCCCTTGGCTGACATAATATTTTGACCAAGAATGAGGTATCCTTTTGACTCCACTTTTTGTTATTAAAGATGTATTTTGTGAGCTTAATTGCAACTCAACTTTGACAGCAGGGGCTAACAAAGGATTTAGGCTGCCTCTATTTTGTGGTTCAGGGTACTAAAGAAATATATCCAAAACACCAATGACAGAAGATTCTAATGCCTCCAATGGCTCTGCTCTTGTCAACTGGGAAGAACACCTTGGGAACTGCACAGTAGGTATTTTACATATATGCAAATTAAGGTAATGAGTAGTTAAGCAATGCACCCAAGGCCATGGGCAATAAGTGACTCGGACTGGGTATTAACAGAAGGCTGCTTGATTTTTCAAATCCATACAACACACCATGAACTCAGGTTTCATATGCCACCTAATCTGAACCTTAATTATAAAAATTGGAACCAATTTTGGTCCAGATCCACAAAGGGTAGTAAAGACTTACAATCAGAATAAAAATTTCCCTTATTTCACCCTGTGCTTCTGAATTTGATCTCGATTGAGGTCTTATGGATGTTAAGGCCCTTAGTAATTTATCACGATTGACTCCAATTGTGAGATATAGAGTGACATGTTGAGGAACAAAAATTGGCCTTATTTCCTTGACCTGTCTTCTTGGACCATCCACCAATAGGACATCTGACACCATCTTTTCAGATTGGCCTCTTCCATGAAACAGGATCATGGAAATTCTTTAAACTCAACTTCTTTAAAAAAATTCTTTAAAGTCAACTGAGATAAAAGCAAATGAGAAATAATCCTGATAATCCATATTTTTGCAAATAACTGATTTAGAGGTATACCTGCTGCAGTAGTGATCTGAGATAAAACAATCTCCTTAAAACCATCATGAGAAGTAATTACCACAACTAAAATATTCTTCTATGGTCCTGCAAAAATCAGTACATCTTAGTCAAGGTTTCTTAATAAATTTCCAAGGAAAGAGAAGTACTTTTGATAGGTCTTGACAGGGACCCTAAGCCCTATTCCTGTCTCCTCTAACAGTCAACTGAAGGCTCAGGACACTGGATCTAAATCATTGTGTGGTACATCAGATGCCTTGGTTAGGTGTAAGGATGTGCTATTCATGAGGTCAAAATGTGGAAGACAATAGCAAACATAGGTAGCATTTGAAGAGAAGACCAAATCAGAAAACAGAGAAGAGTATGTTTAAAAAAAAAAAAAAAAAAAAAAAAGTCAAACAGAGCAAAAAAAAAAAAAAAAAAAAAAAAAAAGTCAATCAGAGCAGCAAGGAAGAGAGAAACAATCAAAGTATAATGTTTGAAACAAAAAGACTGGGAAGTTCTGAGTGCTTGGTGGGAGGCAATGCCTGAAACAATTTCCTGACATGAGAGGATAAGGGCCCCCTTGTGTGTGGGTAGTAAGGAACCCATTTAAGATGCTGAAGGGGAAGATTTTATGGTTTATTTTTTCCTTTTACAGCATACAAATGAATTATAAGCCTTTAGACACAGATTGTAACCAACACTGTCATAAAGACCATTTCTGGTTATGGTTCACGCAATGTGGCCTTACTATTACAATCCTACCTAGCTGATATTAGGTATTCAGTACACATTTCTGAAGCAGAATTTAATAAATGACTTTTTGATGAGAACCAAAGCTATTTTCCTCACAGACAGTATCTATCATGGCAGATGATTCACACTGATGCCTTACAAATAGCATGAATTCCTTAAGACATTTCTCCATTGGGCCCTCCTTTCATACTAATTTCAAGATATTAGCCAAACCCAAAGGGTTTGGGTGGCTCAGATGGTTAAGTATCTGACTTCGGCTCAGATCATGATCTCCCAGTCTATGAGATCAAGCCCCATGTCCGGCTCTGTGCCGACAGCTCAGAACCTGGAGTCTGCTTTGAATTCTGTGTCTCCCTCTCTCTCTGACCCTCCCCAACTTGTGCTCTGTCTCTCTCTCTCAAAAATAAATAAACATTAAAAAAAAAAAGTTAAAAAAAAAAGATATTAGCCAAACCCTGTAGTGCTAAGTGTAGGTAGGTAGGTAGGTATGTATGTATGTATGTATGTATGTATGTATATGAAGAAAGGTCAGGGTTCTACTGACATTAACACTTGCCTTGAAGAGGGCCACCTGGGTGGCTCAGTTGGTTGAGCGTTCTAACTCTTGATTTAGGTTCAGGTCATGATCCCAGGGTTGTAGGATTGAGCCTCATGTCAGGCTCCACAGTGAGCATGGAATCTGCTTATTCCCTCTCTCTCCTTCTGCCCTTCCCCTCACTCTCTCTCCCTCTCTGTCTCTCTAAAATTAAAAAAGCAAAACAAAACAAAAAACAAAAACCTTGCCTTGAAGACAGAGAAGCTACATGATACACAATCTGGCTTTGTGGCAGCAGACCAGCAAATAGTCCATGACTTTGGCTTTCAGTTTTGGTCTTCAAAGCCAGTAGACAAGCATCAAGTAGACAAAGTATACCAATTACTCCAGCACTGCATGTGTAAGTTAGTCTTTAAAAGAGATACTAAATGAGGCTTGTGATCTGTTGAAATTATAAAGGAATTAAGGTAATTATGAAACTGATTCTTCAGATAATAAAAATGATGATGATCATGTACCAAGAGCCTACCACGGACCTAGTATCTGTCCCAGATGTTTTAGATACATATAACATTCACAACAGCCATGCAAAGTGAGTATTATGAGTATTACTGGCCCCAGTATGAACATGAGGAACCTGAGGCTAAAAGAAGGTAAGTAACTGGGGCACCTGGGTGGCTCAGTCAGCTAAGCATCTTACTCTTGGTTTCAGCTCAGGTCATGATCTCACGGTTCATGGGATCAAGCCCCTCACTGGGCTCTGTACTGACAGCGTGAAGCCTTCTTGGGATTCTCTCTCTCTCTCTCTCTCTCTCTCTCTCTCTCTCTCTCTCTCTCATAAATAAACATTAAAAAAAAAAAGGAGGTAAGTAATTTACATGATGTAAGTAATCTACCAATAATTGAGCTAGAGTGCTGACTCAGAGATGCCTAGGTCTAAAGTATGGGCTCTTTTCATCATACTATGCTAATTTGAAGAGTTAGCTATTTGTGCTTACGGCCACTGCCCATATTGTTGTTAAATGCAGCTCCACAAAAATAGAGAGATCTGTCAGTGGTAATAAACAGTAGTTTATATTCAATTTAATGTACTAGGACAGAGTCAGAAATTAACACTGCCATTCTTCTTTTTCACAAATTCAACAGGATGGTCACTTTTTTCTCAGCCTATGTTTAAATATATTAGCAAAGGTTGACTTCTGCAGAAGGAAAGCACAGAATAAATCAAGTATGCTTCCCAAAAGCTTAAAGCTTATGCTTTGTGAAGAGCAGGCACATCATGAATTGTAAATATCTGTTCCCAGGTGCAACCTATTTCATAGAAATGATGAAATGACCCAAGAAAGTGAAGCTAGAATCCTGATTTTATTTTCCAAAATCTGAAAGTTGATATGCAAGTACAATGTATGATTTCCTGATATATTATTCCCTTGAGTTAAACCTGTCGTGATCATGATCATGATCATAAAGGAAGTTTGTGGAAGCACAAAAAATGATGGATATGATGCCAAAGTCCTGAATTCCCTGTCTTTATTTAGCTCCAAAATTCTGGGCCACCTAACTTCTCTAAGCCTCAATGTCTTCATCTTCTAAGTGGGGGTAATGATTTCTACCTTTCACAGAAGTGAGAATGAACTGAAATAGTATAGACTAAAGCATTGTATAAATCATAAAATGCTACACAAATATGCCACCACATTCAGAATATGGAACAGGATTCAGACTAGGAGCATTAGGAACTCTCCATTTGACAAATCTTGTCCCCACAAGGCTTGCTTAACTTCCTGTCTCAAGTTCTGTGAGATTTCCCTAGATGTTATTTCCAGGATGTTATCCCTCATCCCACTTATTATATTTGATTGCTTCAGTGGGTGTCTGTCCCCAGCAATCAAACCAATCCATGACTAAAGCAAAGAACTTCCCCTCTGGCCCAACAGAAAAGAGCTGTTGGACCAATAAATCACTGTCATGGCTATTACTTCAGTGCCTTATTTGCAGTTCACCTACAGCTTCCAAAAGTTTCACAGTAAAGAGAAATGCATAATTTATTCTAGGATAATTTGTTTGCTTATATACTCTGGAGCTCCAGATCTTTTCTCAGAGATGTGTACATGTCCTACTTTAAAATGACAAGAGGCGCCTGGGTGGCTCAGTCGGTTAAGCATCCGACTTCTGCTCAGGTCATGATCTCACGGTTAGTGAGTTCAAGCCCAGCATCGAGCTCTGTGCCAACAGCTCAGAGCCTGGAGCCTGCTTCCGATTCTGTGTGTGTCTCTTTCTCTGCTCCTCCCCAGCTTGCACTCTGTCTCTCAGAAACAAATAAACGTTAAAAAAAAATTTTTTTTTATGACATATGCAATTATAAAGAACAACTTTATCTATGAAAAACAACTCTATCTCTTCATCTACAAAAAACAACTCTATCTCTTCCTTGCAGATTATGTCTAAAATAGTGTGGGGAAATTTGTTGACAATTTCCTCCTGTTAATTCCTAATGACACAAACAGATTTTCTTAACAGGTTTTGATACTGACCAGTTGTGATGAAAAGTGAAAGGTTTTCATTTTTAAAGGAACTATCGATGTTGCACACTCACAACTCAGCTTCTAGAAATATCAACTGTTTAGTCCATGTCAAAGTTGTATCACAACTTCAGTAAAGGGCATTGTGAAAAGATGCTGCTAAATAGTTCATTACTCATTGTTTATACAGCACAACAGGGGCAGCAGGTCGTTGTGCTGAAGAATACAAATTGTGGGGGCACCTGGGTGGCTGAGTCAGTTGAGCGTCTGACTCTTGATTTTGGCTCTGGTCATGATCTCACAGTCATGAGATAAAGGCCTATACACACAATCTCACTCTCTCTCTCTCTCTGAAAACAAAACAAAACAAAACAAAAAACAAATTGTGGCTCCAAACAACCTGGGTTCAAACCCTAGCTCTCCAACTTATTAGCTATGTAATCTTAGGAAGTTACTTAACCTTTCTATACCTCAGTTTCTTCAATTATACAATGGATTGATAATTAACCTATCATACAAAATTGCTGTGTGTAATAAATGAGTTAATATATGTAAAATGCTTAAGACAATGCCTGGAACACACTAAGGTCCTTTTAAATTTTAGCTATTACTACTATTATTATTTTGCCTGCACTGGCATTAAGGGGTTATATTGCATGCAGTGAAGTTTCCTGAGGTATCTTGTCCCAAACTCTCCGAACATGATGCAGGTGCTAAAATCACTACATGTAAATAATCGATATCATCTGACGTCAGCAGGTGTGAACTGCTAACACAGCTTCTGCAAGGCATTATAACATTCCCAAATTTCATATTCTGTCAAGGAGCTGCCTCCTTTCACAGACAGGACTGATACAACCTTTAATATGTGATCAGAACATGAGTATAATCCCTAATATCTCCCATAGTAGTAAAAGTATAGAGTCTAGAAAAACTCAGACAACATGGATTTGCATCCTGGCTCTGTCACTTACTAGCTGTGAAAGCTTGGACAAGTTACTAACCCTCTCAAAGTCCAGTTTCTTCATATGTAAAATGTGGAAAGTAATAGTAACTATCTTATAGAACTCTGTGAGGGTTAAATAACATAACTACAGGGGCGCCTGGGTGGCTCAGTCAGTTAAGCGGCTGACTTCAGCTCAGGTCACGATCTTGCGGTCTGTGAGTTCGAGCCCCACGTCGGGCTCTGGGCTGATGGCTCAGAGCCCGGAGCCTGCTTCCGATTCTGTGTCTCCCTCTCTCTCTGCCCCTCCCCCGTTCATGCTCTGTCTCTCTCTGTCTCAAAAATAAATAAACGTTTAAAAAAATAAATAAATAAATAAATAAGATAACTACATCTTAGCACAGTGCCTAGTACACATACTCAATAAATGTTATCTATTGCTATTAAATTTTCTTTGGTTTGGTTAGTCTAGTTGATATAAGTTCTTGGCCTATATGTTAATCAAAAAACAAATTATAGGGGCCACTGATGCTTTAAGGCTTATAAAATGTAAGGATGAAATTTTACCGGCAGAAGTCTTTCCTTATGCCACTATAATGTTGAATTTAGTTCACTTAAAGATGCATTTTTGGAAGATTTTATTACAATATCGAGCAATCCTATAGTTGTCGTCTAAGTAATTTATGGAATTATGTTGAGAAAGTAGTTGACCTCTGTAATATTATCATCAATGCTTCCTTTCTACTGAAGTTTTTTGTTTGTATAATTTAAGAATTCAGATCAGAACTTCAAAATAATAAAATCAAAGAGTTAAGTCAGAGGATATCTAACCCATCAAAGTCAGGCAGACATGACTTAAACCTGGTTTGCCTTTGGCAAACCTGAGCTAGTCAGTTCATCTTTGGTTCCCTTGTAGCTTTCCTTTCCTCTTCTCAATTCATGAACCTTTCCTGGTCCCATTATTGTTCTTACCATGTGGTAGTTTACTTCTGCTAGTGTTTATTAACTAACTTATTCGCTGATGGACTTTCAAAGATATTTGGAGATTCTTAAAGTTGGAAAAGTCAGAAATATTGAGGGAAATGAAGCTACAATAGAATTATAGATTGTAAAGTTGTTAGTGTGCAGCAGAGAACACTGCCTGATATCTTTTTGCCCACTATTCCTATGTCTAAGGCCTCTCTTGTTCATGTGGACTCATTTGTGTTCTTAGATTGGAATAATTATGCTGAAAACTTTCTTTTTGACTTGAAGACAAAGAGGTTCAGATCCTAAGACATAATAGTTGGCTATATCCTCTACTGCAGTTGATGGGAAGACCCAAAAGCAAACCTGAACCCAAATCATTTCTTTCTTAAAGATATCACCCAATGGCTATACCAAGGAATGGCTTATCCCCAACTTTCCCAAAGATATATAAAGACATGTTGCTACTCAAATACAGCTCTATTACAAGTCCCCTAGTCTATACCTGCAGTCAGATGGCAGCGTTGAGCCACTCCCTATAACATACTGGAGCAGCCACTGGTAATAGTTGAGTGACTTGGACATGAGGCTCATTCAGCACTAAGCACACCTTGCTAAAAAGGTACTAATTTTACAACTCTTGGGAAGAAGTATTTTGTAAGGTTTTTCCTCTTCCTTTCCACAATTAACATGAAATTTTAGAACTGAAAATCTTAGAAATCATTTTCCTAGCCCTCTCATGTTACATATGAAGATTCAAGCTCCACAGAGAGCAGGTTATCTGCCCAAGTTCTCATGGGTGATGAGTGCACAGCAGACCACATCTGTGTCCCTCTCCTGCTCACAGGCCTTCCATGGTCCATTGTCTTCAAAATGTCTCTTGCCCCATCCTCCTATCTACTGCTACCCAGGATGAACTCCTTGTTGCCTTGTAAACATTCTATGTGGAAATGATTAAGAGCAGAATTAGATAGTTTAGAAGACAGATTCAATAATCTAGGTGAAATATAATGGTGACTTGGACTGGTGATGTGGCAGTAAGGTAGAAAAAAGTGGAAAGACTTGAGATGGCTTTTACAAAGTAAATCAAAAGAACTTTCTGATGGATTTAATATGGTGGGTGAAGAAAAGGAATCAAAGAGGATGCCTAGATTTCTGGCTTGGGTAACTGAGGCTAAGGAAGGTTAGACAGGGGAAGGAGAGTGTTGGGGGATGAGGCAGTAAAAGAGTTCCCTCAATGTTTCAGGTAAAATAATCTATTTGAGAGGTGGCATGGCCTATGTGAGAGAGGGAAAAACTCCTCCTCCTTCTCTTGATTCCATGAGGATAGACTTCCCTTAACCTTCCAGACTTTGGACCCACTCCTTGCTCTTCCCTATAGAGGCAGGGTAGATATTGGCGGGTATAGAGGCAGGTATAGAGGCAGAGGATGGTAGAGACACTAATTGGGTAAGCACAGCCTAGCCTCTTGTTCCCCTTAACCTTCTGGAGTCAGGCTGCCCACAGAAAGTATTCCCCTGGTCTGTTCCTCAATGCTGTAAGTTCCAAAAGGATAGGCCCTTATGTGGAGAGGACTGTGGGCATCTAGCATTGTCGCATCTGGGAGAATAGGTCTACTTAATTCTGGAGGTATTATAAGCCTATAAATACAAGCCCATACCCCAGTATATGCTCAACAAGTTACAAATGTGATTATTTTGATGTCCTGCTTCCTCTTTTGTCGTATCTCTCATCTCAGCCAGCACAGGGCAGGAAAGAGAGATGTTATTTACTGGGTCTTAACAGATCCCAAGAGTGGGAGAAACAGTGATAGAGGAACATAATCGCCCTGACTCTGACACTTATGGCCCTGTGGCCTCAGGAGAAGGCCTCAGGGCTTGCTTCTTAATCTACAAAAAGAGGGATAATAACATAATTCATGAGATATTCTGTAAAAGTGCCAGGTTCAAATTAATATTTCAATAGAGGAATCATTAATTTTAGTTCCAAATGCACCAACAAACTTAAGGATGGAATTTCTACAGAGAAAACAAAAATAACAGACACACTAATATTTCTATTGTAATAATAATTATTATAGCTATTTTACAATACATGTCTCCTTTGGCAAATGGTGGTTTATCAAAGGTGACAGCCAACCAAGAAAAGAAAGAGAAAAAAAAGTAGTCTAATAACCATTTATTCAAGTTTTCTTATTTCAAATCTTGAAAAACTGACCTATTCTTTAGCTTTGTACATTTACAGAGAATTTGAGAATTAGAAATGCATTCATAATAAATGGAAGGGAAAAAATGTCTTCTATAAAGCTGGAGTGATTAAAAAGAAATACACTTCCGCACACAAGCCAGGCATTACATTCTGCTAAAAATAATGAAGCAAGATGCAGATGTTAAGGTTCAATGTGGTTTTCAGTCAAGAGAAAACCTCAGCTCTAGGAAACAGGGCCACACAGCTTATAAAGTTTGGTTAACTTTCCCTTTGATGGATTGTCACGGAAGGGCAGCAGCAAGTCCTGTGGCTGAATTTTACAAGTGACTAAGCAGGTTTCAGAGAGTTGATACATTGGGGGGAGAAGCAATATAATAACAGAGGTGAATAAGTCCCACATGCTTCCTGGTGGATTCAGAAGGATGGAAAATATTTCTTTTCTGTGTACAAAAGGGAAAAAAAGAACCCTGCAGGAGACTTTCACATCAGAACTTCAGGTTAACAGAGACAGGACCTCAAACAAGCAATCAGCCTGAGAAGTGCTAGCATGGGAACTTCCGTGTTGCCATTGCAAAAAATTCCTGGTGGATACTAAACTAAGAGATACACCAAAGAAATAATATTTATCATTGTTCTGATTTTAATAAAAGCCTGGAAGCTATATACCAAATATTTAAATACCAATTTCCCTGTCACTTGTTCTACTTAGAATGCTCTCAAGGGGCAAGGTCTTTTTCATATTGCAAGGCACTGACCCTCATGAAATAAATTACGACCAAGGACCACATGGGGTAGCAGTCTGAAATGTAATTAAAATTGTGTGTTTTAAAAAAATATATTTCAGGGGCGCCTGGGTGGCGCAGTCGGTTGAGCGTCCGACTTCAGCCAGGTCACGATCTCACGGTCCGTGAGTTCGAGCCCCGCGTCGGGCTCTGGGCTGATGGCTCGGAGCCTGGAGCCTGTTTCCGATTCTGTGTCTCCCTCTCTCTCTGTCCCTCCCCCGTTCATGCTCTGTCTCTCTCTGTCCCAAAAAATAAAATAAACGTTGGAAAAAAAAAAAAATATATATATATATATTTCATATATGTGATTTTAAAATTACAAAGAAAGATATAGTCACAGGCCACATGGAAGTAAAAAAGGAAACCTGGTTGTTTTCTGAGGGAGTCCTATGAGATTTAAAAATTTGATTTGATGGGGTGCCTGGGTGGCTCAGTGGGTTAGGCATCTGACTTCGGCTCAGGTTATGATCTCTGGGTTCATGGGTTCAAGCCCCACATCGGGCTCTTTGCTGACAGCTCAGACCCTGGAGCCTGCTTGGGATTCTGTCTCCCTCTCTCTCTGCCCCTCCCCTGCTCATGCTCTGTTTCTCTCTCAAAAATTAAAAAAACATTAAAAAATTTTTTTCAATTTGATTTGGAAATTAAAAACCAGAACAAATACAGTAAAACCTTGGTTTGCGAGCATAATTCATTCTGAAAACATGCTTGTAATCCAAAGCACTTGTATATCAAAGCAAACTTCCCCACAAGAAATAATGGAAACTCAGAGGATTTGTTCCATAACCCAAAAATAGTCATGTAAAAATGATTACAATACTGTAATATAATACAAAATAATAAAGAAAATATAAAATATAAAGAAAAATAAACAAATTAACCTGCACTTTCCTTTGAAAACCTTCACGACTGGTGTGAGGGAGAAAAGAGAAAGGAGGGTTATTGTGTAGGACAACTTTCACTATCACTAATGGAATCACTGCTATCCCTTGACTCAGAGGAATCTTTTTCTGCATGGGGGCCATTGTATACACTCACATGGATGTTGACTACAGTACAATATTAATAAACTCTTTTTTTTTTAATTTTTTTTAACGTTTATTTATTTCTGAGACAGAGAGAGAGACAGAGCATGAGCAGGGGAGGGGCAGAGAGAGAGGGAGACACAGAATCTGAAATAGGCTCTAGGCTCTGAGCTGTCTGCACAGAGCCCGACGCAGGGCTCGAACTCACGGACCGCAAGATCATGACCTGAGCTGAAGTCAGACGCTTAACCAACTGAGCCACCCAGGTGCCCCAATAAACTCTTGTCATATACTACATTTAATGTAACTGGCAATAAGGCAGCAGAGGAAAGGGTCTATATCTACAGGCAGCCTGACCTAGAATGAAGCAAAGCATTCCTAAGCTTACTCTTGTATGGAAAAGCAAAGGACTGTCCATAGGTGCTTTGAAGTGACAAAAATACACTAGTGCCAGTTGTGGACACCTTCCAACGTTCTGAGAAATCACTGATTTCTGCCAACCCTGTGGCCTGAGACCGAGCATCTGAGCCTGGGAAAGGATCACCCACAATCCCAAGTAGGTTTGAGACAGACAGAGAGAGAGAGAGAGAGAGAGAGAGAGAGAGAAGAAGGATTGGCTCAGTTGTGATCATGTGACATTCAGCATCACGTATTACTTGTATTGCAAGACATCACTCGTTTATCAAGTTAAAATTTATTAGAAATGTTTGCTTGTCTTGCAGAACAGTCACAGAACAAGTTACTCTCAATCCAAGGTTTAACTGTACTTATTTTCATGTTCTATCCATTTTATGTTAAGGTCAGTAATGCCAGTGAAGGCCAGAAGACAGGAAAAAGAGAAAAAGAATAAGGAAAAGGGGGACAGGCAGGATGAAGGTCAGGGTGGGGGCTGGGGGGAGACAGAAAAGGGAGGAGGAAAAGAGAGGGAAGTTGGGAGGAGCAAGGGGAAGCAATTATTCAAAAAGAAGACAGGAGTGGAATGCCAGAAAAGAACAAATGGAAAGCATAAGAAAGAAATGGACAGAGGAAAGGAAAGCCAATGGTTAAGAGGACTCTGAAATATGCTAGGTAAACTTGTTTGTTTATACTATTGTTCCAATGAGCTTCAGAGCATTAACAATTATGACTGTGATCTCTGTCTTTAGAAATGTCATTTAACTATTTAGCACAACTAGTCACAGATGACTTTAGAAGAACTGCATACTTCTCAAAGGACTCTTTTCTAGGGTAACAATAGATAATCCAAATAAAAATATCTAGAGTTTAAAAAAGAATCTGACAATCTCAGAGGATGCTCCCTGGAAACAAGTACAGACTAGAGAAACATGAATACTTGTGGTTCTTTGGGGGGAAATAGAAATGGTAGTGGTATTGGTGCATATGCTTTCATCAAAGGCTTGGTGCTGGGCTCTCCATATACATTAATTTGGTTTAAACGACTATCAGAGAGCTCCCAGTGTGACCTTTTACACTCTCCCTAGTGAATCAATCTACCTTGCCTAAAAGACATCATTACTGCCATTTATATAGCCATATGAAAAGAAGAATACATCTCCTTTGCTAATCACTATTTTCCCAAAGCCCCAGGCCTATTATACTAGTCATAGTTGATACCTTTTCTTTCTCTTGCTCTCACCCTCCCAACTTTGCTAAGTCCTCTTCTCTATTGGCAATAGACAAATTGCTTGGTTCCCTGTGCCTTCACATCTCTAACATTCACAGCCTGGACCGCAATGGCCTTGTACCTGACTGCCTGGCCTGGAAACCCAACCCATCCCTATGTACAAGAAAATGAAAGGACCCTTGGCCTATAAATTGGCTTAGCTCAGCATTATCAGCTAAACCCCTGTTCTTAATATAACCTTACAACCTAGTACTAGTACCTAGGCAACTTACCCTAGTGACCGAATTCTCGATGACCGTCCTTTTCCTCACTTATTCACATAACAAGCATTTATGGAGCACCTAACTACTACATGCTAGGCACTGTGCCACACACAGGGAGTGATATAAAGTCATAGCATCTGGCCTCAAAGAGCTCACAGTTTAATGGAGAGAAAGACAGGTGAGCCAAAATTTAAATTACCAAAAATGGAATAAATAGCAAGAGTCATATGGGTAGTGTTATGAAGGCAGGTTGAAAAATAATAAATTTCCATGGAGAGTTTGCAATCCTCATTATTCTTACAGATTCAACCATAGTATAGACATCACCCTGGAATGGCTTTATGGGTATGCATCCAGTACAGTCACACTGAGCCTCACGCTAAGAAAGGCCCGCTACACACACACTTGAAGTTTACGTTGAATTTGTGTTTTGTTCATGAAGTCTGATGGAGCATGCCCCAGGGGCTCATACAGTCCAGCTTCCTGATGGGTTCTCAGACTCCTGCTCCCTGCCCTGGCCCCATGACCTCTACCTCTTTCCACTCAGGGTTATCACAGGGTCAGGTAGATGGGGTTTGCGATGGGAAGGTATCCACATTCTGCTGTTGCCCTCCATTCCCAGTGAGGCGTGGGCATGGGGATGACGAGAATCAGAAGCCCGCTCTGTCTCGGGGTGGAGCAAGGCTCTGGCTGTGTCCGCTGCAGGCTGACAGTACCATAACATGTTCATTCAGCAGCTCTGTGTTGGCCTCTCACCCACCCCTGATCCAGGTATGATGTATGTTCTGGCACAGAGGTTGCAGTTCTTTGGGGTTGTCCATTCATTGTGGGTGGGGGCTGGTTAGCCTGGAGGGATGACTTCCTGACCTCTGTCAAGAACCCCATTTTGATTTCTCACTGGGTCCACAAATTATACAGCCAGGTCTAGTCCCATCCCTTATAACCCTCAGACCTTTAAGCTTAGAGGCAACAATCTCTTTAGCAAATTTCCTGTCTACAGAGTCCTATTCTCCAATCCATTCTTAACAATGGAAACTAAAACAGCAAGGATCCTCTCCCATGTCTTCCAGGTCCCTTCTCCAAAGCCCAGCTAATTTTTCCTCTCAAATCTTGTTGTGGGAAATTAATCATGCACATAAGCTCCAGCCTGTGAACACCAGGAGGACCTGCGGGAGAGGACGGCTCACCACCTGAAGGTCTTACGCTTCAAGCCGCATGCCATGACTGGTTGGCTCTTGGGCTGGGATCCACTCCGGGGTGGGGCTGAGTTATACCTCCCTGCAGGTAGGTATGGCCACAAACCCGAGTTCTAGAGTCTAGAACGACAACAAAATCGCAGCAGGAAATAATGTGTGCCACTTCCAGACCTGACCCACAAATTCTCCCCAGTCATCTGTCCATTTCTCTCTCCCCTCATCTGCCGACCACATGTTGGAAGCCCTGTGCTGCAGGTGTGGAGGCGCAGGCAGGCAAGACTGACCTCTTGGAGGACAGCTACCCATCAATCAGCAAGAGCTGTGCTGAGCTTCCCAAGAGTTAGAAATAAGTTCCTGTTGTGTTTCCATTGAGTTTGTGAGGCGTATCCATTAAAGCAACTATAGTTACTCTCTTCATAAATACATGTGTGGAAGGTTTTGAAAAATACATAAAAGAAAACACAAAAGAGAAAAACAAGCCCACCTCTATTAATGTTCTGGCAAATCATCTGCCAGCTTTTCCCCGTGCGTTATGCCAAGAACTTTTTACTGAGTCCTCACAATGTAACAAACAGCATGTTAAACACTTTGCATATATAACATCACTTAATTGTTGTCAGGATTAACCTTTTAAGATAGTTATCATTATCCCCATTGTAGGGCGGCAGAAACTAACAATTGCAGAAGTAAAATATGGTAACTCTCAAGGGGTTGGGACTGGGAATCACATTCAGTCTGTTTCATTCTGAATTCAACCCTCATTCAACCTCATGCTTTTGTTGTTGTTATTATTTCAAGAAAACTGAGATGCTGTTGTTTTATAAATATGCTTTGCTTTGTCCACTTAATATTTTGTGGGCAACTTCCTCTAATTAAATATTCCATTTTATGATGTAAATAATTTATTTATCCAAACATTTAGTTGGATGCTTGGGTTAATAAGCTTACACTATTATAAATAACACTACCATGAGTATTCATATACACAAATACCCATAAAAATTTCCTTGGAATGATCTGGAATTGCTAAATCTGAGGTTATGACTATTTTTTTAATTTTTATTTTGAGAGGTGGTGGGGGGAGAGAGAGAGAGAGAGAGAAGGAGGGAGAGAGAGAGAGAGAGAGAGAGAGAGAGAGAATCCCAAGCATCCTCTGTGCTGTCAGTTCAGAGCCCAGTGAGGGGCTCAAACTCACAAACCATAAGATCATGACCTGAGCCAAAATCAAGAGTCAGAGGCAGTACATGTTTATTGCCAAACTGTCCTAAATCAATGATTTCCAAAAGGGAGGGGGAGGATTTTGCCTCCAGGCGACATTTGGCTATATCTAAAGACATTATTAATTGTCACACCCGAGCAAGCATCTGGTGTCTAGAGGCCAGGGATTTCAAAGTGTGCAAAATGTCAACAGTGCTGATGTTGAAACACTCATACTACATAATGGTCTCATTAGGGTGTGTCACTCTTGAGACAAAATAAAGGCTACAATAAGGGCTCTTCTATTCATTCAAACATGATTCACCAAGTACCTACTTGGTGAATATGCCAGATACTGTAGTAGGTGCTAAGTTAGCATTCAGGGAGGAGGGTCAGAGCAACAGTCAAGAATAAAAGGAGGAGGTGGAAGTAAACTGTAGCTTCACTTGATGGAGAGAAAGCACATCTATTTCATTTTATACCTTCATATGTTTCCACATCATTCTCATCAAATGACTTCCATGTAATTTTGCATTAAATTATACGGTGTCACAAAGCTGCTACAAGAAGTGTTGTTATATTGCTACATACATAGCAATAATAATATTGTTATATTGCTACATACGTAAATGCTTGATCCTTCAAGGTTATCTCTAAGAATAAAATGGTTGTTTCTTCAACAAAAATCCCAAGGTCGTAAGTATAAAACACCCTTACGATGACAGTGGCTCCGCTTTTCCCGGCTGACCTTTTTGTTCTTTAATTTCACAGAGCAGATCATCTCAATTTGGTTAATTCAGAGGTGGAAAAATGTTGTCCTGCCCTTTCCATTTTAAATTAGTAGGCACTCCCTGAGCGCCAGTTCATTTCTGGCTATTCAATGGGAGTCACAGCAGGCATGGAAAAAATAAAGGGACCAGATCAGAAGCTGCTCCTCTGTTTCCTCATTTAAGAAATAGATGGCAGAGAGAGAGGGGAAAGATGCCTTGGATCCCAGCTGAGCTATCAGCCTCCTGGCCAGAGGTTCTGGGTTTCTCAGCCTGTTTGGTCAGTGCTGGACACATTCACTGCCACTGACTCCTCTCCCTAGCTTCTGTGACAACTGATCTCTGGGCTAGTATAAAAAGGAGATGCCATGACTGCCTTGGGCTTTCAGAGCCAGTGCTCAAAGAGAGGAAGTATAAGGTGAATCTGACCCCAGTCTCACGTACCTGAAGACAGAAAAAGGAACGAGCCTTAACAGTTGCATAAAGCATATACCCTGTCACTAAGCAGTTCTCCAAAAGCAAAAAGCAGCAGCAGCTAAGGGGGAAATGCGGATTCTCCATAAAAGTGGCCATTAGAGATGGGATTATAGCTTCACCTTTCCAGAAGAATTTATGCAGAAAAACCTAGACTGGTTTCCTTAGCAACCCTGGAATAATCTTTCCACAATGTCCCAAGCCTACAGTTCTTAATTCCATTACAGCTGTTATTAAAACTTTAAATATGTAATCATGCACATTAAGTTGCCAAATACCCATAAAAACTATTAGCTCACTAAACTGTATACAGCCATTTAAATGAAAAAGGAGCAACATCTAATTTCTTTAAATTGAAAAAAGTAAAGGTTAGACATTCCAACAATCTGATAAATATAGGGGGCATGAGTGCAAGGACAATGCATAGTATAAAATTAACAACACATCCCAAGAGAAAAACATAAAATAAGGAAAGCTTATCTTTTATTTGGTGAATAGTCAACACATTTAAAACAAAACTGTGTCATAGATTCCTCCTAGCCTAATAAATTATTAGAGCCTGATTACAAGCACCATGATTTAGTGTTCATTTACCCTGTAATGGCAGCTGTGACAATTTTTTTCAGTTTACAAATACTAGACCCAAATACTGTCATTTAAAAAAATCTTTAGGATTTCAAGAATAAAAGTACGAATGGTCAATCTGGAGACTTTATGGGAGAATTTATAGCACAGAAACCCAATTCATACTTATGGGATTACATATTATACTAGAAAAATAGGCATATTCATCAGTTGTAAAAAAAAATTATGCTCGTCAAATGAAGAATATGTATTATGACAAGTAAATCCTGACAGTCTAAAGTAAATTTAACGCATTTGATTACCTTACATTTTAAGTTAATCATTACCTATGCATAAGGCATTATATACATACGGTACTATCCTAAAATACACCTGTGATTTGTTTTAATCCAGTAGAACACTTACACATAGAAATGGTTGTCTTGAAGGAGGAAGGTTATGCTCACAGATCCCTAAACACAGGTGGCATGGCACACCATGCAGAGACACATGGGGACAGACCAGGGTCAGGCAGGAGGCAGAAAGGGAGAGGGCAGAACATGGTCCAAAGCCTTTATTGGGGTTCCCTCAGGAAGGAATGGAGGAGGCAGGGTAGGTTCTCTGGGTCAGTTTAGGATTGGACAGTTTGAATAATTTTGGTAGGCTCTGGACTATGGCGGGGGGGGGGGGTGGTAAGCTGTCCAGTACCTAGCAGTACTTTGGCCTAAGCAGAGGAATTTTGGCTTGGCCTGTGAGAGTTTGATTAAGGAGATTGTTGGGAAAGTGCATTCTGGGTTGGTTGGTTTGCACATCACAGGTGCATTTGCAGGGGCGTCCTTTGCTCTATGAATTAGTTACCCCTGAGAGGAGCAGTATCAGAGCCCCCAAAACCAGAACATCAAAAATATGGAAAATAAGAAAATACAGTCAATATAGGTACTACCATATTTTAAATCAAAGTTCTCCTTTCATGCACAAGGACATTTCCAGAGCCAGGCCCTGTGATTAAAGCCTGCTGGACTCTGCATATAAAAAGGTGAATACAGTCTTACATTTCTGACTTTATCCTTTTGAATATTCTTTCCCGTTATCTCATTAAAATCTAATGTTTGATTTAATAATTAGATCCTTTTGAAATACTATGGGGCCGATATGTCTGGACATATTATCCCTATGTTACAACTGAAAACACTAAGGTAGAACTGGGAATAGAACCCAAGATTCCTATCTCGAAGTCTGGAGCATGTTCTATTACAGGCTGATGGCTTTCACAGTTTCCACAAGATGATTAGTAATTGATGAGTTCAATTCTCAAATAAATGGGCCTCATCAGATTGTTTACGGGGAAAAGTCCCATCAACTAGACCAGTGTCTCTCTTTCCTGTTAGAGGTGTGTTTGGTCCAGGCTGTCTCCTATGGAGTTTCTTCTGGAAAATAGCATATTGGGAATAAACAAAATTACTTGGACAGAACAAGACAGTCAAATACCAATATGGCATTCTGAACTCATTTCCAACAGATTTCAATCACCATTTTCTATATACTGGTGAAATTCAGTGTTCAAATCAAAGATGGATATTCCTACTTGACTTGGTCTCTACACACACTTACATTCCTGGTGAGTAAACTAATATCCTGGTGACTCTGGATAGTCCCCATTTGGCTCTCCAAATGCTCTTGCTCTGCGCTACTCTGTTCTGTGCCAGGAGGCTGACTCCAGTGAACTGCTTTGCCAGGGAAGGCTTCCTTTGCCTTCTTGGTTTCAACCAACCCTGGGTTCAACCAATGAGTGACATTGACAGGAGAAGAGGGTGTGAAGAGGGTAACATTTCCTGGCTCCCTCTCATCCAGGTCATGTTCATCAGTGGCTGAGTTCCTCTCCCTCAGGCCATAGCTCTGGCTGGGCGGCCCCTCTCCCATAGCTTTAACTCTCTCTCAGGTTCTGGTAGTTGCACCCTCTTCAGATGTAGGTTCATTTCTACATAACGAGAGTAGTTGTATTGTTTACCATTAGAGACCTCATCACTTCAGCTGGGAGGAGGCATGGGGGAGAGGTGTAGCAACCAGCCCCGCTTACAGGGGATAACTATAGGGAACAGAAGGGAAAGAGATGGCTCTCACTTGGACATGCCACATGGACATCTAATAGCTACATCTTGGAATGAGTAGTTCATAAATGTAACCATCTCAGAAACTGAATTTTTTGAGATCTTTTGAGAGTATGTGAAACATAAGAAATGTAATCAATAAACTTGAAAGTGCAATGTTCCTGAAAAATAAATAATTGCAAGGTTGGTCAATGTAATCTCTCATGTCTGAAAAGATCTTCAGAGAAAAATTCTAACATTTGCAAGATCTTATGCTGGAAGGAGTGTTTTACCTTCAAGAAGTTACACTGCATCAATGGGGTAATCATGAGAAAACTAGAAAATTCAGTTAGCCAGAACAGTCATGCTCCATCCTCTGCTTTTGCCTAGAAGAAGCTGGCAGTGGGCTGTTGCTAGTTTAAGTGTTTGGTTAGTGGCATTCTGCTTTCTCCATAGTTTCCACATGGAATAAAGTAAAATTTTTAAAATGAACAAACAAAAACAAAGAGGGTGGGGAGACAGGGGTGCAGCAATTAATATGAAGATTTGATTAATGCAGACAAGCAATTCAAATAATTAACGTTATCTGGGCTTCACAAGCCTTATTTTTAAAAAATCTACAAAACAAGGTCTAAAGAGTAAAAGATGTGCTCAGAGGATGTACTCCTGGTTTAGCTATATATATGGCCTGCACAGGCTGAACTCTGTGCTTAGGGGTGGTTGAACTGACCACATGAAGGGTATAATTACTCAGCTGAACAGATTTGCATTAATCCCTATGTGATCTACCATAGCAAATGTGAAATGAAGAAGTTATGATCTTGATCTTGAGGAGTTCACAGTCAAGACATCACATGGTATCCAAATGGTTCTAATAGTATGAAAATAGAAAGAAGCACATTAAAGCATTACAGAAGATCAAAGGAGGGAGAAATCATGTCAGTTTGGGTGGGATGGGGCAGGGATTAGCAAGAGCTTCGTGAAGAGGGACCTAGAGGGCTGAGAGGACTTCAACTGACAGAGAAAAGGAGAAGGCAAAGGGACAGATGTGAGTGTGCATATAATAGTTAGTGGTCTGTAGAGGTCACATGGAGGGGTGGTGGGTGGGCATAAGGCTCTCCAAAGATCTCCATTTGAACCCTAGCTCTCACATTTGCCAGCTGGGTGACTTTGAGCAAACTACTCAACTCTTTCAAGCCTCAGTTTCTCCTTTTGTAAAATGGTGTTGGTAATAGCTACCTCTGGGGATTGTTGAGAGGTGTAAAAGAGACAATGCTTGCTAATGACCTAATGCCTGGCTCATAATTAGTGCTCCATGAATAATAGAGTTATTGTTAATCCACAGAAGAGCATCCCTTTTCCTTCTATCATTATGTTTAAATTCTTAAAATCTGACACCCTTAAAAAGCTCAAAAGTTCCTCATTTTTTTCATTTAGGTAAGAAAGATTTCTTGTACTAAATTTGCAACAGCCTAAAGCTATATTTTATGATAGGAAATATAATTTATCATTAACGTATAAACCACACTATTTAGTCGTTGAAACCAACCAATTAATAAGAAACCATTGGAATTATAGAAAATACACCTTTTTTAATACCAGGAAACCTTCTTTACTATTTTAATCCCCAAAATAAATAAAAATAAATTTAGCCTGAATGCCTATAAATTCCCAGGAACCAAAGTTTCTCCTAAAATATTAGAAGCCCAACCCACTCTCTTATGACTAAACAGCTTCTTTTATGATTCAAATTCCACTTTCCAAAAGAATGTGGTTATACTGCAAAACACCACCCTTAAAATAAGTAACTAAAGTAGCAAGTAGTGGACGTCAAGGATCTTGTTGACTTTCCTGTAAAACAACTCAAAGCTATTTCAGAGGAAAGCTTCATATGACTTTTCAACACTATATTAAACATGGAACACTAACTTCCAAATTAAGCCAGCCTTGTAAATAAACAGGTGACCCAAACCTCAGGAACCAAAATATATTGGTCAGATTAGTAAACATTTAGCTTATGGGCTGGGAAAAAATTAAGTTAACCTTAAATTACCTCCCCATGATTCTGTAGGAACTGTACTTCTCTGTAATCTATCCTCATGTAAGAGCAGCAAATGCAATTTGTCACTCTGTTTATCATGATCATGTGTCTGTCAGGAAAAGGGGCTGAAACAGCAAATGTTTCCTGCTTCAAGAGCAAAATCAATTCTGGTTCTGGGCTAGTGAACATGTTTGTGGGCTTAGGGGAATTTTTAAAACACTGTGCAAGGCTGAAATAAGAATTCATAAAACTCCTTTTAAGACTAGTGGTGGGGTGGGATCAACATCTGCCTTTTAAGCAAATCTCAGCAGTTTAATCACAGGACCATAGACCCATGTCTGTCAGCACTGGCTCATCAGGGAAGGAAGCATATTCCTCACTGAGTTTTCCAGACACATGAAATTAATCCCTTCTGAAGCCAAACACATTTAAATGTAGTTATTTCAGTGGAGATTATTCTAAAATGAAATTCAATGAAAGTGAATTTTAAAAAATCATTATTTATATTCTTATTTAACATATATATATATACATATATACATATATATGTATACATATATATATATATATATACATATATATATATAACAAATATACCCATATAGTAGAATGCATTCTTAAATAGAACTTTGTGTATAATTTTTATTTGTTTTCCATCTCTTCTCTTCAAGGATAAGCAATCAGCTCTCCCTTCTTATATTATGAGAAAGCACAGCAAGAGTTGAATGACAAAATATGGAGAAAGAGTAGTCCTGGCAGAAAGGATGAAAAGCACGGAAATAGAAAAGCACAATCCAGGCAATGAAAACGGCACATAATTTAATTAGGATGGAGCTGAAAGGAAGCAGTAGACACTAGCTGGAATAAAATTCAACTTCTCCACCTAATACTCAAAATGACTCCGACTCAGGACCAGTTTCATGGACATGTGACTGGTGCAGTTGCATAGGGGCCCCCGGCTTCAGGTTTAATGCTGTGCTGTATGAAACTCTTAATCTTTACCTTTGAATTTGTGCTAACTGAAGTCCAATGGAACAGTGGCATATGAGCTCAGACCTTGGAGTCTTGGCTCACACTCAGTCTTCCCTCCCACTGCCTTCCCAGGACTGGTGCTTGGTCATATATCCTGCTCTGTATGTCCTGGGCCTCATCTGGCCTACCGCCTACCACCTACTCACCCCTCCCTTGAGACCAGGGGTTACAACCAGGTCACATTAGTTGAGTGAGGAGCCCACACCCTACATCTGCCATACCCTACAACTGCCCTCTGCTCCTGGTTGGGGTCTGGGTGGGAGCATGGGGAGGGTCAGGTGCACACCCCATGCCACACTGGGAGGAGCAAGGCTGTGGTCATCCCCACCCAAAGCTGGCAGCATTATGACCAAGTGGCAGGCAACTCAATGAAGAGCTCTTACCTACCCCCAATCCAGGTACAGGGTTTTTCAACATGGAGCTTGAAATCACTAGGGAGTTGCATGGCTGCTGTGGGATAAAGCAGCAGGTCCTTTGGAAGAGAAGATTAACTTCTCCACCTCCAACCAGGCTCCTGCTTTACCTACCACTTTGCACCACACTCCACAAATTATGTAGCTGGCTCTACTTAGAATCTTTACTCACCAAGCTTTTTTTCCTGTTACTAATAACAGAGTTAAGCTTCTCCACATCACCCAGGTTATTATCAACTCCCTCTCTTCTAGCCCAAATCCACACTTGCAGAACATCTTCCATCTGTCCCCTGCTGCCCATTCCCACGGTTCCTGCTTTAGTTCAGCTGTTCATCATGGCTCTACTAGACCATCATAATAGACTCCTAATTATTATTATTTTTTTCCTAGAGAGAGCAAGAGCAGGGGAGGGGCAGAAAGAGAGGGTGAGAGAAAATCCCAAGCAGGCTCTGCACTAATACCACAGTGGGGCTTGATCCCACAAACTGCAAGATCATGACCTAAGCCGAAATCAAGAGTCAGACGCTTAACCAATCGATTGAGCCACCCAGGCACCCCACAGCTTTGAGCCTCCCCCTGTTCAATCCATTCAGCCACTGACACCAAGTTACCAAAAACACCACTCTGATCCTACTAAAATGTCTTTAAGGGCTCCCTGTAACTGTTAGTCACTGACTAACCGACTGTTAATGAAATTCAAATTCTTTAGTCAGGCATTCAAGGTTCTTTCTTCTTTTGCCCTCATGCTACTTTTGCGTATTCAATCTACAGCATGGGCAATACTTTGTCCAAATTAAAGCACTCACTGTCCCCTGTACACATTTTGTGCTCGCTCATTACTGTGTCTCTGATGCCATTTTGCTACACCTGGATCACTCCGGCCAAACCCACATCCATCTCCAATGGTGAAATCTAACCCCTTTTTCAGCTTGAATGGCATCTCCTCCATGAAGTCTTCCATCATGAGCCCAATCATAATGTGAATCCATTGTCTACTGAGACTAGTCATTTAGTTTGTAACATTTATTAAGTATAGTGCTTGGTATTTATTTGTGTATAGTATATGCCTCTCAACTATAAGCATTGGGAGGGCAAAAAACATGTTCTCTCACCTCTGTATGCTCGCAGTCCCCCTACCCAGGCTTTAGGTATAATGGAGCTCAGTGTATGTTTGCTGGAACTAACAAATAAGTAAATCTGTTGTGTAAACAGATCAGGTTTTCTGAAAGCCTGGCACACCTGTAACCCTGCTGCGTCATCCCCTTTCCTCCTCCCAGTTCACCTAACAAAACATCCTGGCTGCTTTTCAGATCCAAAGCCCATCAAACACCTGTATCATCATTATCAACACCAACAAAAATATCATCTCACACTTTTTATTAATGTTTAAAGTGCTATATTCTGAATGCTTAGAATAATCTCAAAGAGAACACCTGTTACTTGAGTGCTCTTATTTTCAACCTCTTGAGGGCAAGTTTTTCATTACTATATTAAAGTGGGCTGTTTAATAACTTATAACTGTCAGGGAAAAAAGGTAAATTGCAGTCACTATGATCCATACTGGATACTTAAAATGAATTTTTTTCCACTTGCAATTTTTTCTTCTAATTTCAAATCTGTTTTTCTAAATGTTTATTTATTTATTTATTGAGAGACACACAGAGAGTGGGGGAAGGACAGAGGGAGACAGGGAAAGAGAGAATCCCAAGCAGGCTCTGCACTGTTAGCATGGAGCCCAACGCAGGGCTCGATCTCACAAACCATGAGATCATGACCTGAGCCAAAATCCAGAGTCAGACGCTCAACCAACTGAGCCATCCCAGTGCCCCAAGTCTTTTTTTTAGGACTAATTGAAGAAGTAATGAAAAATAATGAAATAAACTAAGGAGGGTATTTTTGCTGCCAAAACTTTTATTCAACGCTAGTTTTCATTAGTCTATTCTTGACTCCAGAATTCTATGCTTATTATCATGATTTCATTAGTATCTTTAATGCCTTTCTCTCACCAATATTGTGAACCCAAGAGGATCATCAGTCTAATTTTCAAATGATTAAATTTTTAAACTCTGTATGATAAAACATTTTTACCTCCTGAAAAATAAAAAGAACACTAGTTGAATCTGAGCAAGAAACACCTTAAAAACATACTAGGTAATAAAATATCAGAGGGAATGGTTATATTTTTACAAAGAAACTTCAGAATGTTTATATATTATCAGAATTACAACAACATCATGATAAAAGAACATGCATTTGAAAGGTTGTCAGTTTTCATTCATAGAAAAATCTGTAAGAGTCAGAAATGGAAAGGATGGGGAAAAATGCTAAAATGTAGGAAGGAGGCAACATTAATACAACTCCATAAAAAAATCTATATAGTGTGAGTTCCTTAAAGGCACAAAGTATAATACTCTTGATAGGATAGGATAGGGTCAATCATGTGTTATCAATCACATTTAGAGAAATCGTCAGTAGTGGGTAGAAGGGTAGATATTTCTATATTCCTCAAATGTAAAGACAGTTCTAAAATACTTAATTTAAGAATAGAACATGGCTCAGGGAAAGAGTAGGTTGGTCAAAATGTGCTGAGTCCACATCTCAGTCCCAGATAAGGAGAAAAACAACTGAAAATGAGATAAAGAAAAAGAATTCTAGTAGACTTGTGTCATGATTATCATCATAAATTGATACCATTTCCTGAGTAATTGCAATGTGGCAGGTACTGTTTTAGGGGCTGTAATGCAATATTCATTTTATTTTCCAAATAATTATCTTATCTTCGTCACATACATGTTCTTATTCCCATTTTGCAGGTAAGAAAACTGAGACTCAGAGATTAAGAAGTTCTCCCAAAGGGGCGCTTGGGTGGCTCAGTTGGTTGAGTGTCTGACTCTTGATTTTGGCTCAGGTCATGATCTCCCAGTTGTGAGATCAAGCCCAGCATCCAGCTCCATGCTGACAGTTTAGAGCCTGCTTAGGATTCTCCCTCCCTCTCTCTCTCTCCCTCTCTCTCTCTCTCTGTGTGCCCCTCTCCCTCAAAATAAATAAATAAACATTAAAAAAAAATAAATAAATTCTCCCAAGGTCACACTAATGGTGACTGTAGTGTATCATAATAAAGCAAAAAAAAAAAAAAAAAAAAAAGTAGTTTTTCTGAAGAAAAGTGGCATTAAAAAAATGAAAAAACACACCAGGTTAAAAATACAGAAATATACAGTAGAAGCCAATGGTGAAATAAAAGAGAAACTCTCTGTCCAGGATGAAATGAAGACCAGGCATAACCCAGATCTCCAACTCAGCCTATATAATACCTTCCCTTATGTTCCCTTTGCCAGTCCTCCCAACAACCTGGTCCTCTTTACAGCTATCGCTACCACCCTGGGGACTTTCCCACTGTCAGCTTCCAAATATCAAAGGCAACTTTGCTTTACACTCTGCCTTCAGAGTACAAGTAGGGCCCAGAAGAAATATCAGCTGTTGAAAATCTGATTTTCTGCAACTCTGACAACACCTCTAGCCACAATTCTAGGCAGCAGGAAGACAAGTAAACTGCTGAGGAAGCTGGAATTCTGCTCCTGAAGAAAAGGCAGTTATGTGAAGAGTCTTAAATACAAGTTGGGAGTTGAAGGAGAGCAAGAAATAAAAGCTACAGAAATGGGAAAATATCAACTGGGGAAGAATAAGAAAAGTAAAGGCAATGAAGAGAATAGACTGCAATTCCAAGCTCTAACAAGTGTCATCCAACTAGGAAGGGATTTTTTTCTTTTTTCTTTTTTTTTTTAGCCCAAGCTCACAAGAAGAATGTGGAAGTAATGGGAAACAAAAGACTGTGATTGTTCAACTTCTTACAGAATCTTCACCATAAAGATTGTTAAATGTTTTCACTTCTTTCTATGGCTTTCCAAGATTATAGAGAAAGAGACACTTGCGAAAGTTCATTCATTGGTTGCTTGACCTAAAACTATCTCTTCAAGAAGGATATAATGAATAACACACCTAATCAATAACAAAAGGTGAATGAAAATGGTTATTTTGACTGGCATCCCTTACTATGAAAGTGTTATACTGACAGACATCACAAAAAATGTGAAACTCGGTTTTAGTACAAGCGAGTCAATTTTCTATGTAAAATGGTCAACTTTCAGATAAAATAAAGTTTTACCCTCAGTGCCCCTCCCACCACTTTTGCTATTCTGATCAACAGCAACCAAACTCTCGAGAAACAGGTGGCTCTATTAGACGCCGGAAGACGTGCTCATCAAATGACCACAAAATTTTCATAACCAAAGCTAAGAACTTTCAATTCTTATGAACCCCGAAAAGTCTCAAAGAAAGTACATCCAGTTTATCACATTCAGTGAATAGATACTGAAGAATCAGAACTGACTAGCTTTCAGATCTGGTACCTAGTATCACGTTCAAATCACTATGAAAATGAAACACTTAGAAATACCAGCAAACAGCATGTTGGGTTTCCTTTTCCACTTGAAACTAGCATGTGTACCCTGCTGACTGCCTTTGGAATTGCTAAAAAATTATCAATTTTTGTTCATTTCACAAACTAAAAGCCTACTTGTTCAGTCCTGTCAAAAGCTGGCTGCAGATAATGCTGTATTCAAACCCAAAGATAAATAATCCCTCTATTTTGTCCAGCCTCTCTAAACTCAGTAACAGAAATAATTAAAAAGCCACACATAAGCCAGAGGCCCATTCTTCCCCTGATTTTCTTCCTCTTTTCCTCTTCCTCCCTACCTTGAAATGCATGCAACTTTAAGCTAGGTAAAGGGATGTGAAAGTAGTTCAGTACTCTGTTCCCTGTCCAACCCTGAAAGAGAATGAAATTTATTACAGTCCCAAAAGACATCAGAGACACCAACATGCCATTTTCTTCAGACTAACACTACTATTCTGGAGTAGACACTTTTTCCTAGCACCTCACAAATCCGTTCTAAAACCATACACTGATATTCTTAAGGACAAGGAATCTTGACAGAGAAACATGTGATATTACTGACTGCAAAATGTAGTCCTTGTGATATATGAAATGTTTACAAGCCCTGTGGGTTAGGAAAAGACCATTATATCAACGATGGTGTAGTAACATTCTAACTGGTCTAAACTCAGAAGGAATTTAAAAGTAGCAAGATTAGTGCTGTAAAGAGTCTAAATTAATGTGTTCCTGGATGCCAAGGGGTAACAGAAGGTTTAGCTTCCAAGCCAGTGGGGCTCTGGAAGGGGGACAATGCAAAGTCCTACCTGGTAGGCATCAGGAATGTTGACCGTTTCTCCATGCTCCCCGACATAGCCAATAATGCCTTTGCCCCAGGGGACCTGCACTTCGTTTGAGTTCTCTGTGCTGCTGCAGGGCAGCAGTGGGGTTCCTGCATGCACATCAAAGAATTTGGAGACCAAGCTCTTCTTGCCAGCAGCTGCCCCTTCCACCAGGAAGAGAGAGCAGCGGTCAGCGTCCACCATGAGGCAGACAAAGATGAGGATCTTGTAGCTCAGGCTGGTAAGGTCAAGGTCATTGGAGATATCCTTGACCAGTTCCAAGAAGAACTGACGCTCATTATGCTTTTTGAGGTGGCACTTGTAGTCCATGGCCGTAGGGGGGTACTGAGGCAGATTCACCCTGGATTCCAGCAGGGCACTGAGAATGTGGGCTGTGGTGGGGGGCAGGGAGCTGGCCTTCCGGAGAAGTGCCCTCCGCCGCACACTGCTCAGGGGCTCCTGGGCCCGGGAGGTCACCTGTTCATCGTAGGTCCTGTTCACGTGGATGGCCTTGGAGCGAGCAAAACTCTTCCTTAGCTCTTTCTGAGAAGCTCTCCGCTGCAGGCTCCCGTCGCCCCCGCTGCCACTGGCCCAGCTGGGACTCAGGGGAACCCCACCACAGTCCCCGCCGCCCAGAGTGGGCTGGCTGTTGGCAGAGCTATTTGGTCCAGGGCCACCACCAACACTGCCGCTGCGTCTGCCACCGCTGTGAGCCAAGCTGTTGGTGCTGGCCACTGCGGGCCTCGGGCCTACAGCCCCCTGACTCTCACTGTGTCTCTGCAGCCACTTCTCCACCATCTCCTGCTTCCCCTTCCGCATCAGGTAATCTTCAAATAACTCTGGGTGTCTGTCCAGGAAAGTTTCCACTTCCCCAAAGTCCAGGTGTGAGGCCGTCATGGTCCCAGACACAGCTTCACTGCCACTCTACGCTTGGACCTAATGTTTACCTACCCCAGCCCTCTAGCTGGTCCAGCACATGTCTGTCCCCACCAGTATTCCCAGTTCGGTGAGAGATTCTGCTGAGCACTGGAATCTCAGCTGGGAGGTGCCCCTTCCTTCGGGCTCAGAGAGTGGCTGGCAAGAACCCCACCCCCTCGCCCTGCTACTCCTGCTTCGCACAGGTGCCCCCCAATGAGCTGTTGCCGTGGCCACAGTTCCCGTCTGGAAACCCGGAGCTATCGCTGTTCGAGCTCAGGCTGCTGCCGCTGCCGCTGCCGCTGTAACCGGATGAGTGGACCACTGTGAAAGGGAGGTAGGGCAGGACACGCCCCTGAGTGAGGCACGGAGCCCGGCGGGAGGGAAGAGGTGGGAGGAGGGAGGCTCCGGCGCCCGGACCAGCCAAACTCCACCGCCCAGGATGCCAGGCGGTTCCTGGAAGATTCTCTGGACCGCCGGAATCGGAGTCCGGGAACAGGGCCGACTCCTGATTGGAACACGATTAAAGGGGGAGATGCACCTTGTTCCTTCCCCCTCCTCCCTTCCTTACCTCCCTAGCCCTCCCAATTCCCCACCCTTTAATCCTCCCGGCGTTTCCAAGAGGCCCCAGGGGAGCCCAGTGGGAGCCCAAGTACGGGGAAAGTGTTGGTGTTTTGCAGGGATCAGACCCAGAAGCTGACTCCAAGGAAATGAGGATGCTCAGAGACAGGGAAGATTATTTTTCTGGGATGCGACTGTGCACTGTTGGTTCCTAGGATTCCTGGGACTGCCCACTAATACTGCCCAGCTCCTTGTGGGCGTTCAGTAAATATTAATGGAACTGAATTTCCCCGAAATTAGCAAGTGGTTTCCCATCTGACTTACGACTTTAACCAAATTCATGGACCTGACTGAGGAAGTGGAGAAAGGTGGTACATGCAGGGAGGGTGTAAAAAATACAGCCCCTTGGATTAGGCGGACCCTGCCTAGCAGGGGGCACATAGCAAGGTGGGCTTCAGGGCCTCAGGGGGCTTCTTTCCAAGCCAGTCCTGCATACTGGGTGGTTTCTCTTCTTTTCACGAATGACCTACCATCTCTTCCTTCTTTCTCCACTCAGTCTGGCAAAGCCACCAATGCTTCCTTTACTCCCAACATCCTAGGTCTTGTGGGCAAGGACTTCTCTTCTGTGAGAGGCTTTTCTTTCTACAGACCCAGGGATGTTCCAGATATGGCTTGTCTCTGCTAGCTAGACTGAGAATAACATCAAGTTTCCCTTGGGGCTTTTCTAAACCTAGTGGTTAAATATAGGTGATTTCCCAGGAAAGAATGGCAGGCTGATTACACTTTCTTGATGCTCAGAGGTCTCCTCTTTTGTGAGAAGCAAAAGCAGACTAGGAACTATCCAGTTCCCTCTGACAGCAGGACAATCTAGACGTGCTCTTACAGAATGCTAGCAATTAGGGTAATAGAATAAAGAGCTAAGTAGTGACTTTTTACAGTTTTCCACATGGCAGGCTTATACGGGTGACTTACACAGTAAGTAAAGATTACTGCCAGAAGATGTCCTCAGAGCTAAGAAGACAAGGTGTATCAAGCACTTACTATGTATTGATCACTTTATTATTTTTTTCTTAAGTAGGCTCCACACCCAACATGGGGCTTGAACTTATGACCCTGAGATCAGCATGCTGTACCTACTGAGCCATCCAGATGTCCCAGCACAGATCAGTTTATTTTATTATTTTTTTAATGTTTATTTTTGAGAGGGAGAGCACAAGCAAGGGAGGGGCAGAGAGAGAGGGAGAGAGAGAATCCCAAGCAGGTTCCACAGTGTCAGTGCAGAGCCTGATGTAGGGCTCAAACTCACAACTGTGAGATCATGACCTGAGAAGAAATCAGACACTTATCTGACTGAGCCACCCAGGTGCCCCAATCACTTTAAATTAAGAGATTAATTTAATCCTCAAAACAGACTTATGAGATGGGGAATCTTCTCCCATTTTAAAGATGGAGAAACTCTGAGAAGTTGGGTATTAAACCCAAGGTGCACAGACAGTGGGTGCCAAAACTGGGATGCAAATCCATTTAGTTTGGCTCCAGAGTAAGGCACACTCTTAGCCACATCACTGGATTGTCTTCCACCTGTGTCAGCTGAGTCTCATCTATGGCAGGATTTGGACTAGTAACAGAGATGCAGGGACTAGGGCAGAATGTTCTCTAAACATTCCTCTGATAGCACCAGGAGGAGCAGACAGGGGGAAGAGAGGCCCTTGTGCACAAATTCCACACTTCCCAGCTTAGTCAGCATGATTAAGAACATGGCCTTGGCATTTAAAATGCAACAGTAAACAAAACAAAGACCCTGTCTTCGTGGAGCTTACATTATGGTGGGGAGACAGCCAATAAACAAATAGGAAAATAAATATAGAGAATAAGAGAACATTGGCACCAAGCGCTGTGAAGAAAAACAAAACTTGGCAAAGGATTAGATAAGGGATGAGGTAGTGGAAAGACCTTTCTGAGGAGGGGACACCTGAGTGGAGATCTGGTGGAAATGAGGCAAGGAGCTATGTTGATATCTAGGGAAAAGAATGTACCAGGTAGAGGAGGCATGTGCAAGAATTGTGAGATGCGATGCATTTGGAGTAATTAAGAAGACAGTGAATCAAGCACAGAATATTGGTAGTTTGGAGATGCAGGCTACTAAGGAAATAGTGATGGTCAGGAATTAAATTTTTAAAAATGATTAGCACAGTACCTGATACATAGGAAGTGCTCAATAAATGTTGGCTGTTGTATTACTTTTATATAATCATTGTAATTATCCTAAAGTAATAGTGTATGGAAACCTCACTGCATGTGATCCCATCTCTGGTAACTTGAGTGAAATATCAGTAAAGATGGTCAAGGTAGTATGCTGGAACTGGCTTGCAGGGGCTCACAAGAGCCTATTTTATTTTAGCAGCTCTTTCCAACTCTATGTTCAGTGACATTATGTAGCTTGCAATCAGCCATGAAGGGCTTATTTACATGATGGAAATCAACAAGTGCTACACATCAGGATTTTTTTTTCCAGATTCCTAGCTGTTAAACATTTACCAACATTCAGTGAAAACAAATTTTGTCCATCAACTGATGAATGGATAAATAAAATGTGTTATATCCATAAAATGGAGTATTATTTGGCCATAATAAGGAAGTATACATGTTCTGATATGCTACAACTTAGATGAACCTTAAAAATGTTAAGCAAAGTGAAAGAACCTACTCACAAAGGACCACATATTGTGTGATTTCATTTATAGGAAATGTCCACAATAAACAAATCCAAAGAGATAGAAAGTAGATTAGTGGTTGCCAGAAGGTGAGGGGAGAGAAGACAGAGAAGAAACAGATGACCACTAACCGGTAGAGTTTCTTTTTGAGATAATGAAAATAATGTTCTAAAACTGATTGTGGTGCTGATTACAAAATTCTGTGACTATACTTAAGTCCACTGAATTGTAAACTTTAAATAGGTGAATTATATGATATGTGAATTATATCTCAATAAAACTTATAAAACAACAACAACAAAAACCATTTACCAACACATGACTGGTTATAATACAGCAGCAATGTTGTACATGGAAGTAAGAAAAGCACTGAGCATCCTCAAAGAAGGAAGAGAAGTAGACCATTCCTGGTCTGTCTGGAAATAGAAGGTTTAATAAGCAGTCATTTCCTTAATTCTATCTTCTATGTTTTCATTATAAAAGCAGTTACTTAGCATTTATCATATTCCAGGCTCTGGGGACAAAAGAAGACTAAGACAAAACCTCTGCCTTTGAGGATTCCATGGTCTACAGCACCAAGAGGAGTGGCAGTAGAGAAAGAATACTGGAAAGAGTAGGAAAATTAATTGAGCATATCAAGCTTGGTTTTGAATTGGCTGCAGCCTTATTCCCTGCTTGATTTATGGGGTCAATGAAGGCGTCAATGGTTGAGGAAAGAAGCGAGAAGGTGACCAAAAATACTCGTAAGGTAGTCCAGAAGGCTGCAATGGAGGGCTGCATGATAAGATGTGTGTTGATGTGGCCCCAGCTGCCATTTCCTTTTCATTCTCAGTTCGTAGAATAGTATGTGTATTAGTCATGGTCCCAAGAGAAAAACAGAGCACAAAGTAATTTCAAGAGGGTTAATTTACAAGGAGAATGATTACCAAGGTAGAATATGGACAAACCACTGGGACAGTGAATAAACTTGGGACTTGCAGCAAAAGAGAAGTCACCACCCCCAGACCTAATGGGAGAAGGAAGAGGAAGGTCACCAGGACCCAAAGGACAGGGGGCTTATATAGTAGCAACTGCCTTCAGAGGAGTAGTGACAGCTTGTCAAAGGACATCAACACTCAAGTTGACCTCAAATACCTTGAACTGATTTTCCCTCCCTCCTAGCATGACCAGACCCAACTTGGAGCTAGAGGGTGCTGGAGCTTGTTGATAGAATCCATATAGGTCATCCTTTCTAGGCAGAGAATAGCAGGGACAAAGAAGGATCTGTATAAGCTATGGGGAGACAAGTAGAAAATATTTGGCCCAGTATGGAACCTTGAAGAAGTCCCCTTATCAAATTCTGGATGCTATAGCTCCAAAGAATCTTCTGTAATTCTGCCCTGTTTTCTGTGTAAGTCTGCTAATTCCATCAAAACTGTCTATAATAGATTCTACAACAACATTTGCAGTCAACAGAACCCTGAAGGGCACTAACCCTGAAAAGGTATGATACTGTGATGATAAGTCAATCAGTTCAAGAAAGATGCTCTGTTGACTCCCTCTCTAGCCACCCCTTCTCTTTCTACCAAGCTGTATATATTGACCAAGTAGCCTCTCATTGGAGAATGGAAAATATAAAAGGGCCTTCCTATTTGTAGTTTTCAAGAACAAGAACTTCTTTTTTGATCCAAGTATTCATTACTTTATCACTGCCATTGTCAATTAGCATTTATTGATCACTCATTGGCTTCCATACAAGATAACTTCTGTTATTCCAAAGGGAGCTGTTATATTTTAGCATTCGGTGGAACTGTAGAGATCATCTAATACTCCACTTTCATTTTCCACATGTGGAAACTGAGATCTAGAGCAGACACATAACTCCTCCAGTCATCTGCTAAGCACAACCTCTGATGTGCTCCTGGTTCCATCCCACCCTTACCAACATCCCAGAACTTGAAACCAATCTCTTGACCCAATGAACTTCTGTTTCTTAAGTGTGTCTCCTAATCATTCCATCTCCCAAAACAGACTTTCACTGTGTGATCAATAGGCATCATCAGATAGGTTGAAGCAATTTCCAAAATGAAACACTCACTTCAAAAAAGTTAAAATTGGCATATTATTATTTTAGGAGATAGAGGTCCACAGGATCAAACAAAAGAAGGTTTATTCCAATTCCCAAGATTAAAAGTCTCTAAACTGTAAGTTCCACAGAGATATTCATATTTATCTTTATATGAAGATATAACATCAGAAGTTGGTCATGTTCTATATCAAATCCAAAACCCAAGGAGCTGTATTTGGGATTTTCTAGAGAAACAGAATCAATAAAACCCAAAAGTAATATATCCATATCCATCCATCTATCCATCCAGAGAGAGAGAGAGAGAGATTTATTATGACGGACTGGCTCACATGATTATGGAGACTGAATCCCGTGATCTGCTGTCTGCAAACTAGAAATCCAGGAAAGCCAGGGGCGCTTGGGTAGCTCAGTCGGTTGAGCGTCCGACTTCCGCTCAGGTCATGATCTCATGGCTCATGAGTTCGAGCCCTGCGTCAAGCTCTGTGCTGACAGCTCAGAGCCTGGAGCCTGCTTCCAATTCTGTGTCTCCCTCTCTCTCTGCCCCTGACCCACTCGCATTCTGTCTCTGTCTCTCTCAAAAATAAATAAACATTTAAAAAAATTTAAAAAAAAAGAAAAGAAAGAAAGAAAGCAAGAAATCCAGGAAAGCCAAGTGATGTAATTCAGTCCAAGTCTAAAGACCTGAGAACAAGGGGACTAAATAAGGTAAATCCCAGTCCAAGGGCAGGAGGGGATGAGATGTTCCATCTCAAGCAGTAAGGCAGGAAAAGAGTTGAATTCCCTTTTTTTCACTTTTTGTTCTATTCAGGCCTTCAACAGAATGAAGGAATGGTGCCCAATCACACTGGAGAGAGCAATCTACTGAGTCCTTCAGTTCAGATGCTAATCTCATCTAGAGAGGAGACACCCAAAACAATGTTTAATCTTAGTACTCTGATCCCTACACAAGTTGACACATAAAATTAACCACTGCAGGTGTCTTACCTGGTTTTAAATTTTGTAAGCACCTTCTTCCCCCATTCTATTTGTGTAGAATTTCAACATGTATCTATGTTTAAGTTGTTATTCCTTATCCTAGTAGTGATTTCACCTTAGTCCAGTACAATTTTATAACCCACAGTAACTCACAAGAGAATGGTAAATTTATAAAGTAACTATGTGGATGCCTATATGCCACACGGGGTAAATTACATTAGCAAAATGGTAAAAGTTACTTTCTCCTTCATATAAAAAGTGCTGCTGCCACATTGCCCTTCTGTACAAAGGCTTATCAAACTTGCATCATACTTGGTAATGTTCCATTGGCCAAAGCCAATCATATAGCCAAGTACAGAGTCAGAGGAGTGACAAGAATGTGAATACTCACAGGTGTGGTTTATTGGACACCACTGATTTAACAGTTAACCACCCAAGCTCCCTCCCAAATCCCCAACCTACATTTCCAACCGCTATAAAGCATTTGCTCCTATATGTCTCACAGACAACCCAAATTTATCATTCCCAAGATCACTCTTTCTTCCCCATCTTACACACTCAATCTGAGGTATACTTACCTCAGAAATTTCTTTTTGAATCTAGCCTCTCTTCTCTAAACTCACTTGACTTAATTCAAGTCTTCATCATTTGTCCATTTTCTACCAGTGTCATCTTCCACATAATAAGTGTAATAATGGCACAGCCTTGCCTATAAACTTTTATTTATAGGATTAAGTCCTTGTCAAAGTGGGTTGAGTGATAACCCTCCAAAACATGTATCTTCCCAGAACCTGTGAATGTGATCTTATTGGGAAAGAGGGTTTTTGTAGATATAACCAAGGATCTCAAGATTATCCTATAATCAGGAATCCAATGACACTTTTCCTTATAAGATATAGAAGAGAAGACTGAGACACACAGAGAAAGCAATGTGAAGACAGAAGTAGAGGTTGGAGTGATGAATCTACAAGCCAAGGAATATCAAGGATTGCTGGCAACTACAAGCTAGGAAAGAAGCATGGGATAGATTCTCCCTCAGAGCATCCAGGAAAAAAAAAAAATCAACTTTCCCAACATCTTGAATTTAGAATTCTGGCCTCTGGAACTGCCAGAGAATAAATTTCTGTTGCTTTAAGCCACCAAGTTTGTGGTAATTTGTTACAACAGCCCTGAGAAACTAATGTAAGATCCTTCATCACTGTACCTCTATTGTCCATCTCTCTTCTTTTCCTTCTCATCTTCTGCTATTCCCTGCTGTATACTCTCCAAGCATGCAGATCCCTTCTCTCTTCTGGGCTTTCTCCTGAAATGCCCTTCTCCCCTTTCCTGCCTCTCAAACTTCTTTTCTCCAATAAAACCTATTTGAAGTGTCACACCCTCTATGAAGTTTTATCTGCTTTCATAGAATGAAGCTGTGTTCTGTCTTCCAGTGTGATCTGTCCTCCTGCTTCCACACATTTTGGTCAAATATCTACTATAAATCATTTAATACTTGGTGTTTACTCAACCCAACATGATGTATTTCATTCTCCATTAAAAAATTTTTTTTACAGGGGCGCCTGGGCGGCTCAGTCGGTTAAGTGTCCGACTTCGGCTCAGGTCATGATCTCGCGGTTCGTGAGTTCAAGTCCCGTGTCAGGCTCTGTGCTGATGGCTCAGAGCCTGGAGCCTGTTTCAGATTCTGTGTCTCCCTCTCTCTCTGACCCTCCCCCGTTCATGCTCTGTCTCTCTCTGTCTCAAAAATAAATAAACGTTAAAAAAATTTTTTTGAAAAAAAAATTTTTTTACATTAAAGCACATTTCCTTATTCTTTATCTCTTTATCTTTTTTTTCAATTTAGAAATTGAAACCACTCTGAGCTATAAGCCCAGTTGCATTCATAATTGTATTAAAGAATAATAAGTACCTATAAGGTAAATTTTTTAAATTTCAGATACCTAGGTGAACAGTAATGACCAATGAAGGTAGAAAAATAAGCTTCATATGATAAATTAGACAAGTACTGCATGATATCACTTATATGTAGAATCTAAAAAAGTCAGACATATATCAAAAAAAAAAAAAAAAGAAAGAAACAGAGAGTGTGTATGTAAAACAGTGGTTACCAGCGGTAACAGGGGAGGGATAAGATTGATGGTGTTAAAGGGTACAAACTTATAACAAGTACTAAAATAGCCACAGATGTAATGCAGTTTACTGAATAGACAATAATATTGTACTGTAAGTATGTAATATGATAAATATCATTACAACTACAACCATATTATAATATATAAATATATCAAAGTAACATGACGTACCCCTTGAATTTACACAATGTTAGATGTCAAATTTACTCAAAAAAAGTAAAAAATATGCTACAATATCATGCCATAAGTGTTTTAGATATTATTCTTCTTAAAATCAATAGATACTTTATCTGAGAAGAAAAACTAGCAATAATCAAAGTATCTTGCTGAAGAATGATTTGTTGATAAAATAAACTGATTGGCTTTTAACTGTTTCAAACTATTTTCTCTACATTTAGAAACTCAAACTTAGAAGAATATGAGCAGATTCAATATTTTAAAAACACCTTGAATCTTTATAAAGTAACTTACCTACAAGTATCTTAAACAGCCAATAGCTGAGTTAGACACTGAAGCTATAAAATAATGGAAGGACATCCCTTTCCTCAAAGAATATTTACAGTCTAGCTAGGGAGACAGAATATTTATACTAAAATACAGATGACAATACAAGATACTATTTCTTAAGTATAAAAAACAAAAAAATCTATACAAGAAATCACAAATGTTCTTAAATGCCATATGATATTGTTTGCATTCAATAATAATTCACAATTAGTATTAATATTGAAAGTGTAGATCTAATATCAGAACAAAAGGAGGAAAAAAATTGAAGGAAAATTTCACAATGAGTGATTTGGTTTTCATGCAAAGAACTAAAATAAAAGGAGGGTGCAAATCAAATTCAGCAATACATTGAGAAGATCATAAACCATGATCAAGTAGGACTTATTTCAGGGGTGCAAGAATGGTTCAACATCCACAAAGTAGTCGATGTGATATACCACATTAATAAAATGAAGGATAAAAATCATACAGTCATCTAAACAGATGCAGAAAAAAAGCACTTAACAAAATTCAACATCCATTTATAACAAAAACTTTCAACAAAGTAGGGATAGAGGGAATGTACCTCAACATAACAAAGGCCGTACATATATGACAAGTCCACAGCTAACATAATATTCAATGGTGAAAAGCTGAAAACTTTTCCTCTAAGATCAGGAATAAGACAAGGATGCCCACTCACTCTTGCCACAGTATTTTGGAAGTCCTAACCAAAGCAATGAGGCAAGAAAAAGAAATAAAATATATCCAAATTAGAAAGAAAGAAGTAAAACTGCCACTATTTGCACATACAATGATATTATATATAAAACCCTAAATATTTCATCAAAAAACTGTTACAACTAATAAATATATAAAGTTGCAGGATACAAAGTTGGTGCATAAACATCTTCTGTAGTTAAATACACTAATAATGAACTATCAGAAAGAGAAATGAAGAAAAAATTGCATTTACAATTGCATCAAAAAGAATAGAATACCTAGGAATTAATTTAACCAAAAAGGTGAAAGACCTATATGTTGAAAGCCACAAGACGTTAATGAGAAAAATTAAAGAAGATATAAATAAACGGAAAGATAGTCCAGGCTCAAGGAGTGAAAGAATCAGTATTTTTTTTTAATTTTTTTTTTATTTATTTTTTTTATTTTTTAACGTTTATTTATTTTTGAGACAGAGAGAGACAGAGCATGAACAGGGGAGGGGCAGAGAGAGAGGGAGACACAGAATCCGAAACAGGCTCCAGGCTCCGAGCTGTCAGCACAGAGCCCGACGCGGGGCTCGAACTCACGAACCGTGAGATCATGACCTGAGCCAAAGTCGGACGATTAACCAACCGAGCCACCCAGGCGCCCCAAAAATCAGTATTGTTAAAAGATCCATACTATACAAAGTAATCTACAAATTCAATGTGCTCACTATCAAAATTCCTATGGCATTTTCATCCTAAAATTTGTGTGGAATCACAAAAGACCCTGAATAGCCAAAGCAATCTTGAGAAAGAAGAACAAAGCTGGAGGAATCATGCTCCCTGATTTCAAACTGTATTCCAAAGCTGTAGTAATTAAAACAGTATGACACTGGCAGAAAAACAGACATATAGATCAACAGAACAAAATAGAGAGATGAGAAATAAACCCATGCATATATGGTCAATTAATTTATGACAAATGAGCCAAGGGAAGGACAGTCTCTTCAATAAACAGTGTTGGGAAAATTGAACAGCCACATATAAAAGAGTAAAACTTGACAACTATTTTACACTATACACAAAAATTAACTAAAAATGGATTAAAGACTTAAATGTGAGACCTGAAACCATCAAACTCCGAGAAGAAAACATAGATGGTAGGCTCCTATCATCTCTAAGACATAAGTCTTAGAGATGATTATTTTAATATGACATGAAAAGCAAAGCAAGAAAAGCAAAAATAAACAAGTGAGGGGCACCTGGGTGGCTCAATTGTTAAGCATCTGACTCCTGGTTTTGGCTCAGGTCATGATTTCATGGTTTGTGAGTTCGAGCCCTGCATCTGGCTCTATGTTGACAGTGCAGAGCGTGCTTGGGATTCTCTCTCTCTCTCTCTCTCTCTCAAAATAAATAAATTTAAAAAAATAATAAATAAATAAATAAATAGGACTATATCAAACTAAAGAACTTCTGCACAGCAAAAGAAATCATTAAGAAAATGAAAAAGCAACTTACTGAGTGGGAGAAAATATTTGCAAATCATATAACCAATAAAGAGCTAATAATCAAAATTTCTAAAGGATTCGTATAACTTAATAGCAAAAAACAAAAAAAAAAAACAAGAAAACAACCCACAAACAATCCAATTTTTAAAAATGGGCAGAAGATATTTTTCCAAAAAAGACATACAGATGGCCAACAGGGACATAAAAAGGTGTTCAACATCATTAATCATCAAGGAAATGCAATTCAAAACCATAATTAGATATCACCTGACACCTGTTAGAATGGCTATTATCAAAAAGACAAGAAATAACAAATACTGGCAAGGATGTGAAGAAAAGGGAACTCTCGTGTACTCTTAGTATAGCCACTATGGAAAAGAGTATGGAAGTTCCTTAAAAAATTAAAAACAGAACTATCATATCATCCAGCAACACCACTTCTGGGTACTTAGCCAAAGAAAACAAAAACAAGAACTTGAAAAGTTGCACCCCCATTTCATTGCAGCATTATTGACAATAGCCAAGATATATAAACAACTGAAGTGTCCAGTGATGAATGAATGGATAAAGAAAATGTGGTATATACATACAATGGAATATTATATAGCCATAGAAAAGAATGAAATCATGCCATTTGCAACAACATAGATGGACCTTGTGGGCATTATGCTAACTGAAATAAATCAGACAATGACAGTACGATCTCACTTACATGTAGAATCCTAAAAAAACAAAACAAAACCAAAAAAAACCAAGCTCATAGATACAGGGAACAGGCTGGTGGTTGCCAGAGGCAGGGGGAATGTATGAACTGGGTCAAAAGGTACAAACTTCCAGTTTTAAAATAAGTCATGGGGATGAAAGGTATAGCATGGTGACTATAGTTAATAATACTGCACTGTACATTTGAAAGTTGTCGAGAGAGTAAACTTAAATATTCTCGTCACAATAAAAAAAAATTATAACCATGTGTGGTGATGGATGTTAACTAGGCTTACTATAGTGACCATTTGCAATTTATACATATAGTTGAATCATTGTGTTTTACTCCTGAAACTGACATAGTATGTATCAATTATACCTCAACGAAGATAAATTTTAAAAAATAGAGCAAAGCTAGCACCAAGGGTGTGATTGGCCCAGGCAACAGGTAAATAAAAGAGCAAAGAGGCTGGGCCAAGAGAGCTACTGTTTGAAGTGAAAATATGAGAAAAGGAAATGCTTACACATACTTATGGTAGGTGGTATCTTGTTTGCCATTATTCACTACCTCTTCCTTCTAACAGTATGACATACTACTGTTATGTAACTTGACATTCCTCCTGCAGGCAGAGTATACCTCCTCACCTCACTGGCTTTGGGCTTGGCCACTTACATGTTTTGGTCATTAGAATGTGAACACACATAATATATGCCACAGCTGAGCAGAAGCTTTATGAAGAAGCTTCTTCCAGGGCTTTAGATCTTTCCCTCTGTCACAAGAATGGGAATGTCCCATATAGGTGTTTCCCCTTTAACCTGGGTCCCAGAATGTGAAGACACTTAGAACAAAGCCACAGCTGACCACAGGCTACACTTCCTGTGAATGAGAAATACATGTTTTGTTGTTGCAAGACCATAAGGTTTTGTTACAATAGCAAAGTTGACTAATACAGAAAATGAGACCTAGAAGTAGGGTGCTGCTCTGTAGCCCTATCTTCAGCACCAGAGAGTTGGTGGAATGGAAACTAAACTGTTATTTGGAGCTAGAAAAAAGTGACCTATGTTACATAGGGATCAAACACTTGGGGAAATTGTCACCTGCAATTACTTGAACATCGGGTAATAAACCTAATGAATTTGACTTTGGGTAAAGTGAAATAAATGCTTCTGCAAATAAACTATACTGAAAGTGAGAGATCTGCCCCCCCAATTTTACAAATAGTGCCCCTTTCTGCACTCCTTCCTCTGCCTTCTTAGTGCCTGTCATCAGCTCTTGTGCCCTTATGCAACACCCCACCCCTACAGTGGTGCCCCTCTCACACCTGCCTCTACTACCATAATATTCTGTGCTTCAAAGAGTCCCTACTTTGTGGAGAAGGAGGAATTAAAGCTGAAGAACTGCATGAAACTGTGATTTCAAACTCAAAAGTAAATGGTAATGATCACTGAGTGACAAATATAGAGAAGGAAATTTGATTCTAAATTCTTCCCCATGTTAATATTTTAGAAGAATGTGACGATGAGGGAGAATAAGCAAATGCTCTCAAAATCATGCTGTATTATACACAACATCGTGTGAGACACAAGGGCTTAATTTAAAAAATTACTCTTCTTGAAAACTAAATGGTATATTGTTTTCCAAAAGAACTACTGACTAGAGGTTTTCATCTAGAAAGTACTTTACTAGCTAGTATAAAAAAAATTTAAGAACAAAGCAACTAACAATGTTCCCTGCTTTCTGAAGAGTTCCCTCTGTTCTATCTGAAACATGCAAACAATTGCCAAGTTAACTGATCTAACATTTTTACTTTAATTAAATGAAACCATACTTTATTCTTCCAGATCCTTATCAAGATATATATTAGAACTGTCTCTGCTGAAAGTGATAAATATACATCTTATATAATCATCCAACTACCTGTAATACTTCTCAAATATATTTTTGTTGATATGCGATCAGCATAACATTTCCTTTCTACTGATGTTTCCTGGTTCCTGTTAATGGCCCTATAAAACAAGGATACTTACTTCTTTCAGATTACATAAACATAGTAATCTGTTCTCTAATTAACATGAATCTTTTTTTCTATTGAATCTTTAATTCAAGTTTAGGAGACAATAGCAGACTTCAGTAACCTGACAACCTTAGATGGTTGTAAAGTTCATTATTCTTTCCTTTGCTTTGTCAAGGCATCCCAAATTTAGGTTGGAGAGTACCTAGAGAGTAATTCCCTTTGAGGTTCCTGTTATTCATACGGAGGTATGTTGCACAGATATAGTATCTGTATCAGTTAGGATTTGACCAAGGATTCAGGGCCACCGTGAGTGATGTGAATAAGGGAGTTACTAAAGGAGACCTTACACAATTTGGGAAGAAGCAGAGGAATACAGGTCCAGAAGGGAGCACCTAAAGGATTAGAGCAAAGTCTCTAAGATCACAAAGGAGAGTTGGGGAAGGCTATGGAAGTTTGTGGGCTCTGATTTCATGATGGGCTTACAGTTACTGTAGGTCAGCAGGGCAGATAGTGAGGAAGGAGAGCGGGAGCAAAGTAGGTAGAAAAAGGACAAACTCGGTGAGGCAGTGAGGACAGACTGGTACTGTTTTGTCTATTTCTCATCTATTCCAAACCTTTATTATGTGGATGGCCCAAGGCTCAAACTGAAAGAGATCTGGTAGGAGCTGGGAGAACCTGAGCCCCTTGCTGCCCCACCACATGAAGACTGCAGTCAACAGATTAGCGATAAGTATGAGTTGCACCTGGGGCCCTGCAGCGACCTGACAAATGTAAAGGCTTTTGCCTAACTCTGCCCCTTTCCAAATCTCAGGCAGGTTTCTCACATGACCAGCCTTAACCAGGAACCACACCGAGAAGAGAACTCTGGCAAACACAGCTGATAGAGAATAAAATGGCATAGTGCCCAGACATCCCTTCATGTAAACTGACCCTAAGATGGAGTTAAGCCTCTCAAAGACAACATATATTCATTTGATAATAAAGCCTATCATAGTACAGAATTTTAATTACTGCATTTATTTGCAAATTTTCCTCCAAACTTTTTTCTAATACCAGAAACATCACTACCAGCAAAGAGGTATTTATTTTGCTCTTACCAAGATAAACATAAATGTAAAACAACATTCAACATCTTATCACTGTTTGATTTTTTAAATGGAAGAAATCTACTTAATACTTCTCTATTCCCACCGAACTGCCCTTTACCACCTCAGCTCTTCTCATACTATCTTCTTTCTGCTTCTCCTAGGTCAAAAGTATTTAAACTCCAAACATAGGGCCTTCCTTCTTGTTCCTCCCTGCAATGTGGCCTTTTGTCAAAACCACCAAGGCCATCTGTCAGAGTCGTATAAATCTAAGCTATAATTATGAATATGAATTTAAGTTCAGGTCTTTCTTACAGAGTTTTCTGTCCCATATAAATTAAAATATGAAGTATGTCACCAAATTCTATATCCTTGCAAACCCAACTCAGCTCTGAGACTGGTAACATCCCTAATACACTCTTGGAGTCCCTACAGATGTCTCTGCCCTCATCAAAGAATTTCTCCAGGGAGAGTAACAAGCTCAACTTCGTCTGAAGTCTCCTTGGTCCCCAGGGACACATTCTTCCATACAGTAGTGGCACTGAACTCCCACTTGCCAGAAGCATTAAAATTGGGCCCAAGCACTTAGCTGACTTAATAGAACCTTCTGGAGATCACAGCTTTTTCAATAATGTTCCCCTCACTTTGGGAATTTTCAGGTAGGGTAACTTCTCAATAGAAGCATTTGCTAATAAGTTAACTCATTAACACATTATCCCTATGATATGGTAAAAAGTCACCAGGAATTGGAGCAGAAGATCCAAAGGTTGGTTCTAGCACAAGTCCCAAGGAGAAGGTAAAATCCACCTTTTTTTCCCCTAATGTTTATTTTTGCGAGAGAGAGAGAGAGCATGAGCAGGGGAAGAGGCAGAGAGAGAGGGAGACAATCCGAAGCAGGTTCCAGACTCTGAGCTATCAGCACAGAGCCCTACATGGGGCTCAAACTCATAAACCATGAAATCATGGCGGAAGGTGGATGCTTAACCGACTGAGTCATCCAGGCAGCCCTGAGAAGGTAAAATCCATCTTACAGGGGTGTTGTTGTGAAGTGGAAATTAGAGAATGGATATCCTATTCTCACCCATAATGACCCCTGACTGACTGAGTCCATTACCCACCTTTTTGGTAAGGAAATACCTTCCCTTTCCTGCATTGGGCCCTACATTTGGGTAATGGAGTGTTTATAGGACTGCATAGCCAATTCAGGGGCCACTTCACACCACACCGAGCCACCATTCCCTTGTATACAGGCCCTGTGGTGGACCTGTTCCACCATGACCCGTAGCCAATTCCTGTGAGGTGGGAAGCCTTTCCACACTAATGGTGAGGGTTGTCTTTTTTATTCATCCTCTTTCTCAAAAGGGTACATGCTATCCCTCCCTTCAGTCCAGCCTCACATTACTCAGGATTAAAAAGGTACCCTAAAAAGATTAACGCAAACATATTACATGTTATGTGACATAAATGCTTATTAACATAGAACATGCTTTTCTCCTTCTCTCTAGGTTTTATTTTATGTCACACATGGTCAACAATTTGCTTTTTGTTCCAATAATATTCCTAAGATAAGACCAAATATTTGACTGCAATTTCCTTATTTTTTCTTAAAGTTACTTATAATGAAGTTATAGCTATAAATATAATAAAGATATAATAAAAAGCAAACAAATAACCAAACATAGCTTAATGAAAACTAAAGCTAATGTCTGCTACATTTACATTTAAATTATAGAGAAGTAAGTATGTGGAAATTATCTCCATCATCAATAGCAGTTGCTAGGCTTATAAAATATTTTGTGCATGTAGAGACTACTAAAGCACAATAGATTTCAGTTCTCTTCCCTCTCTTCCTCATGCTGGTCTTATCAACATCCCTAGTCTGCAGACAAAAGTCAGTTCTGACTCTGAAGGGCATTTGATCATAGATTACACACAATCAAAAATTTCAACTTTTATTTATTTTTTTTAAATGTTTATTTATTTTTGAGACAGAGAGAGACAGAGCATGAATGGGGGAGGAGCAGAGAGAGAGGGAGACACAGAATCCAAAGCAGGCTCCAGGCTCTGAACTGTCAGCAGAGAGCCCAACGCGGGGCTCGAACTCATGGACCATGAGATCGTGACCTGAGCTGAAGTCGGACGCTTAACCGACTGAGCCACCCAGGCGTTCCATCAACTTTTATTTTTAAATGTTAAACTTACTACAGGCTGATCAAAAAAGATCAAATACGACTTCCTTAAACATGCAATATTTGAAACTGGAACTATTGGTTTATAACTGGTATTTTTAAGGTGCAAGAGCATTTCACGAAGATGTTGCCTGTTTCAAATACTGAATAAGATCTTCTCTCTCACTCTTCTTTTTAAGACCAGCAAAGACCATTTTAGTTCCAGGGATATATTCCTTTGGGTTCTCTAAATGTTCTATCAGAGTTTCCTCTCCCCAGATAATACCTACAAAGGTGAACATAAGTTTTAAGTTTGTGTAGTTAAATTTGTAAGGTTTACTTTCAGATGTGACCCACATATTTGAACAGAAGATTATTCCTGGATTCAATAGGAAAACTATTACAACTGGGAATACTTACAGTTTCTGATCTACAAGAAAATTCCAAAGTTAGTCTTTAGTGTTCTAGTCTTAGGGTTCCCTATAGAAATCTAATACTCGCATGCTATTTAGCATGGCCTAAGGTACAGGAATAAACTTCCAACCCCAGACATGTTGGACATAAGCAGTACCCTATTCTCCTAGAATCAAAGTTCCTTCTAGAAGAGGCCTTAGAAATTAATCCAACCCCTCATTTTGAAGATGAATAAATGACCCAAAGAGAGAAGAAGAACCTGCCCTAAGATACAGACTATTTAGAGTTAAGAATGGTGACTACTAACTCATTTTCATGTTTTTTCTTCCAATCATAACAAGTTGCCTCTATCCAAATCTCTATAAAAAACCTATGGTTTCAGGAATCCAGTTTTATAATGAGACTGAAAGGCTGTCTCTTCTTTTTTTCCTTTCTAAAACCAGTCAAAAAGAATATGGACAAAGAGAGACAGAAATACTAACTTCACTTTTGATAAAATTTATCAAACTTAATATAATTAGAAGACTACCAAAAATATAAAACCTGGACGGAGTTAAGAGGACATCTGTCACTAATGATCTCAAAAGAAGAGTTCTCCAAAGTAGGTGGTAAATCCTAAGGGGTAAGTCATAGTCCTCTGACTATGAAGCTGGCTGTGAAAATCTTCCTAAATTCAATTTGACACCACGAAGGGTCAGAGGAGCCAGGATTAAAGAAGAAAACACAGTCTGCCTTTTGATTTCCATTTGCATGGAATATCTTTTTCCAACCCTCCACTTTCAGTCTGTGTATGTCCTTACATTTAAAGTGAGTATCTCTTGGGGCACCTGGGTGGCTCAGTCAGTTGGGCATCTGACTTTGGCTCAGGTCATGATCTTGCAGTTTGTGAGTTCAAGCCCTGCTTGGGGCCCTGTGCTGACAGCTCAGAGCCTGGAGCCTGCTTCAGATTCTGTGTCTCCCCCTCTCTCTGCCCCTCCCATGTTCATGCTCCATCTCTCTGTCTCTCAATAATAAATAAATATTTTTTTTAAAAATGTTTTTTAAATAAAGTATCTGTTGTAGGCAACATATAAGTGGGTCTTAATTTTTTTTATCCATTCAGTCACTGTACGCCTTTTGATTGCAGCAGTTGGTTCACTAACATTTGAAGTAATTACTGATTGGCTGCATACTTACTGCCATTCTGTTCATTGTTTTCTGGTTGTTTTTACAGGTCTTCTCTATTCCTTTCTTGTTTGCTCTCTTCCCTTGTAGTTCGATGGCTTTCTTTATTGTTACATTTAGATTCTTTTCTCTTTATTATTTTGTGCATTATTACAGGTTTTTAATTTGTGGTTACCACAAATTCAGACAGAACATTAGATTCACACAGAACAGCTTATGTGTATAGCAGTCTATATTAAGTTGATGGTCCCTTAAGTCTAAGCACATTCTAAAAGCATTAAATTTTTACTCTCTCCTCCATGTTTTTACATATATGATGTCATATTATTTTTGTTTTGTGTATCTCTTGGCTAGTTTTTGTAGACATAATTGATTTTTACTACTTTTGTGTTTTAAACTCCATACCGGCTTTGCAAGTGATTAATCTACTACCTCAACTATATGTTTCCTTTTACCTCTGAAATTTTTTCCTGTCATAATTTTTAGTTATGATATTTTCAATTAAAGAATTCTCTTTAATACTTCTTATAAGGCTTGTTTAGTGCTGATGAACTCCTTTAACTTTTTTTTTTTTCAGTCGAGTTTGTCTGGGAAACTATCTCTCCTTCTGTTCTGAATGATAACCTTACTGGGTAAAATATTCTTAGTTGTAGGTTTTTTCCTCTCAGCATTTTGAATACATCATGCTACTCCCTTCTGGCCTAAAAAGTTTATGCTGAAAAAAATCAGCTGATAGCTTTATGAGGTTTCCCTTATATGTAACTGTTTTTCTTTTCTTTTGCTGCTTTTAAAATTCTGTTTATCAGCACTTGTCTCCATTTTAATTATTTTGTGTCTTGGCGTGGACCTCCTTGGGTTCATCTTGTTAGGGGCCCTCTGTGCTTCTTGAATCTGGATGTTTGTTTCCTTCCCCAGGTTAGGGAAGTTTTCAGCTATTATTTCTTCAAATAAGTTTTCTACCCCTTTCTCTCTCCTCCTTCTGCAGCCCCTATAATGTGAATGTTATTATGCTTGATGATGTTGCAGAGGTTTTTTAACCTATTCTCATTTTTTTATTATTCTTTTGCCTTTTTGCTATTCAGCTTAGTGGCTTTCCATCACCCTGTCTTCCAGATGGCTGATAGTTCCTTTGCCTCCTCTAATCTGCTCTTGATTCCCTCTGGTGCATTTTTTAAATCTCAATTATTGAATTCTCAGCTCTGCTTCTTTTATGTTTTAAACATCTTTGTTGAAGTTGAAGTTCCTGGAGTTAAGCCACTGATTTTCAAAGCCAGATATTATGGGGATTTGTCTTCCAGTTCAAGTCCTCTGTGCCAGGAGTGCCTGGTGTGGAGTCTGATCCTCTCACGTCTCTGTGTTTGTGATGTCTCGCCTATTGTGTGCTGGGGGTTTAGTTCCCAATTGTGTTTCCACTCCTCTTAACCTTTTTGATGTGGCCTTCTCTCTATGATTAGCTGTGGAAGGTCTGTTCTGCCAATCTTCAGGTTGTTTTCAGAGTTATTTGCATAGATATAGCTGTTATCTCAGTGTATCCATGGGATGAGGTGAGCTCAGGATCGTCTCACTCTGCCATTTTCCTAAAACTCCCTGGGTTTGACTTTTTAAGATTCCACACATAATTGATATTAAACAGTATTTTTTCCTGTAACTTATTTCATTCAGCATAATGCCTTGAAGGTTCATCTAAGCTTTTGCAAATGGCAGGATTTCCTTCTTTCTCATGGCTGAATATTCCAATGTATATACATTTACCACAATCTTCTTTCTCTATTCATCTGATGATAAATACTTAGGTTGTTAACCAGTATTATTGTGGATAATGCTGCAGTGAACGTGGGGGACAGATATCTCTTCCAGATCCTATTTCATTTCCTTTGGATACATACCAAGAGATGAGATTACTAGATCATATGGTAGTTCTATTTTTAATCTTTGAGGAATCTCCACACTGTTTTCCATAATGGCTGCACCAATTTATACTTCCACCACCAGTGCACAAGTGTTTCCTGTTCTCCACACCTTTGCCAACACTTGTTATTTCTTGTCTTTTTTGATGATACCAATTCTAACAGGCATGAGGTGATATCTCACTGTGGTTTTCACTTGCATGTCCCTGATAATTAGTGACATTGAACACCTTTTCATGTACCTGTTGTCCATTTATATGCCTTCTTTGGGAAAATGTCTATTCAGTTCCTCTGCCCATTTTTTTATTTGGGTTGTTTGCTTTTTCACTACTGAGTTGCATCAGTTCTTTATAGATTTTGAATATCAACCCCTGCCCATTGTGTGCTGGGGTTTAGTTCCCAATTGTGTACATATAACTTACAAAGACTTTCAGATATATAATTTACAAATATTTTCTTCCATTACATAGGTTGCTGTTCATTTTGTTGACTGTTTCTTTTGCTGTGCAGGAGCTTTTTAGTTTGACGCAGTCCCACTTAATGATTATTGTTCTTGTTGTTTGTGCTTTTGGTGTCATATCCAAAAGATCATTACAAAGATCAATGCCAAGAAGATTTTTCCTGGAGCACCTGGGTGGCTCAGTTTGTTAGGCATCCGACATCGGCTCAGGTCATGATCTCACGGTTTGTGGGTTCAAGCCCCGCATTGGGCTCTGTGCTGACAGCTCAGAGCCTGGAGCCTACTTCAGATCCTATGTCTCCCTCTCTCTCTGCTCCTCCCCCACTCATGCTTGCTCTCCCTCCCTCTCTCTCTCTCTCTCTCTCTCTCTCAAAAATAAATAAAGCTTTAAAAAATTTTTTAAAAATAAGATGTTTTCTTCTAGGAGTTTTATCATTTCAAGACTTAAATTTAATTAAGTCTTTTACCCATTTCAAGTTAATTTTTATAAGTGGTATAATATAGGAATCCAATTTCATTCTGCTACTTATTATTCTTATGTAACCAGTAAAACAAATAGCAATATTATATCCCCAAATAAGTCACAAATATTACTTAACTGATCTGACTTAGGGAAATTTTATTTCTAATTCTTAAATAATGTTAAAGCCAAACCTTCTATGCAGCTTTTAATCTTTCACAACAATCTATAATAAGAGATATATTTGTAGTAAGTTTTAATATCATTTGTAATCAATGCTAACAAGCAATAAAATTGGCAGCTAGAGAAATAAATGTTAGGTTATAACTAGTCTACAAGTTAGGACTCAAAAGTTGAGTGCTCTTATAATGTGATAATAAAATAATAAAATGACACTATAGGAAGATGTTACTTTAAAAACTAAAGAACCACATTCAAATAATAAATCTAAGTTTCAGACTTATTTATTCAACAGTCTATCAATGAGAAATCCTATTGCAATAAATGCAGTTCAACTCTGACACTTATTGCCTGGAATTAAAACTGACTCCAGAGTCCCCAGCAATTCTGCCCTCACTTCAGACACCAGGTGCAAGTTTGGGGTCCCAGGCCACCCAAAATTCTAATCAACTGGCTATAAATTAGAGGGTTCTCAGGATCCTCTCAAGTTTGATAACTTGCTAGAACAATTTTCCAGAACTCAGGAAAACACTATACTTTTAATTACAGGTTTAACATAAAGGATGCAAATCAGGACCAGCAAGATAAAGAGATCCATATAATGAAGTCTGGGAAAGTCTCAAACACAGAGTTTCTGGGTCCTGTCCCTAGAGAATCAAGACTCATCACTCTTCTACTACACTGATATGCTCACCAATCAGGAACCTCAACCAGAGCTTCCAATTAAAGTGTCCAGAGCTTTTATGGGGGTTTTATTATGTAAGAATACCTATTGAGGGGTGCTTAAGCAGCTTGGTCAGTTAAGTGTCCAACTCCTGATTTCATGATCTCATGGTTTGTGGGATTAAGCTCCAGATCAGGCTCCACTCTGACAGTGCAGGGCCTACTTGGGATTCTCTCTCCCTCTCTCTCTCCCATGCTCACACTCTCTCCCTCTCTCTCTTAAAATAAATAAACATTAAAAAAAAAAACAAAGAATACCTAGTGAAACATTAGCCATGCGACAGAACTCAATTTGCAGCAACTATCCCCTAACCCTGGAAGTTGGACTGATATCACCTAGCCCAAAGCTCCAACTCTCTAATCACATAGCTGGTCTTTCAAGCTTGGCCACCCCCATCCAGAAACTATGCAGGAGCCTACCATAAGTCCCCTCATTAGCATAAACTCAGGTGGTGGTCCCAGGGCCCAAACTTGCATAAAAGAAACACTCCTATCACTTGGGAAATTCTAAGGTTTTCAGATTCCCATCTAGGAACCTGGAACAAAGACCAGACAAATTCTTTATTATAGAATACCTATTAACCAGTATTTTTGCACACACAAACACAATGACATTGTGTTAAAAACAATTACAATGATGTTTAAAAAGATTCTAAAGCACCCTTGACCAAAGATTAAGTTTTATCGTATTTTGTTTTAATATAAATTTTTATCATTATCTATGTATTTATTTTATATGTATATATGGGTGTTCTCTGAATAAAGATACGCTGACGTCCTAACCCCTACTACCTCAGAATATGGCTTTGTTTGGAAATACGGTCACTGCACCTGTGATTAGGTAACTTGAAATGAGATCATACTGCAGTAGGATGAGCTCCCAACCTAATATGATTGGTATCCTTATAAGATAGCCACGTGAAGACAGAGACACACAGGGATCATGAAACGACAGACATTGGAGTTACGCAGCTATAGACCCAAAACACCAAGATAAATGACAAATTACCAGAAACTAGGAAGAAACAAGGAAGGATTGTCTTACAGGTTTCAGAGAGAGTATGGCCCTGCAAACATTTTGTACTTCTAGCCTTTTGATTTTGTACTTTTGATTTTGTACCTCCAGAACTGTGAGAACATAAGTTTCTGCTATTTTAAGCCACCCAATTTATGGTACTTTGGTACAGCAGCCCTAAGAATCCAATATAGTCCTCAAGTGTTTACATATATTCTCCACCCCACTTTACCCTGGTTTGCTTGGAAACCCAAGAGAAGTCTGGGACCAAGGGTTTTGCTAGCTCTCCATCCTACTAAACTGTATTGTTCCCAACATTTCAGAAAGACAAAAAAAATCTTATTTTCACCAAAAAAGCTGTGAAAACCCTGCATGTGCTAATTTTGTTTTAACCAAACCATTTGAGTATCCACAGGTCCCTTTTCCCAATATTCTAAATAACAAAAATTTCACTGTATCTCACCTATCTGCAGTGTAAGCACCTGACAATTAGCTTTTTTGACTATAATATAAATGCCTGACATTAAACTTTTGTTTACCATGGCATCCACTTCAAAAACATCCAGTTTGAGTAAACACATTGCCAGTTACGTGAGTACATAAACAGCCAGGGTCCTCTACCCATGAAGTTAACCCCCCTTTTTAGAAAGCTCTGGTAGACTTAGATAACTACATTTGAGGACTGCTTGTTTTCCCCTTCCCATGCTTTAATTCCCACCCTTATGTTTTAAATTCACCAATAAAGAGTGAACCTGCAAAACCCTAGGCACCCCACCCTTGACTCCAATAAAAGCAGAACGCTAGACCTGCTCACTAGCTTGCTCTCTCTCTGTTTCTCTCGCGTGCTCTCTCTCCTCTCAACCTCACTGGGTGGTCCCAGGCACGCCATCTAACCTCCAGGAGTTGTGAGTAATAAATCTTGTCTTTTCAAAGTTCCCTGATAGTTGCTGATGAGGTGTGTCTTCCCATCATAATAAGAACCACAAGGCCTGGTCCAGCCACATCACCAACTTTGGTTGGGGAGATGTCTGTAGGGGCTCACTACAAGTAGTATGGGCCCAGGTGAGTGTCCCCAGGCATTTCTAGTCAATAACATCACTATAGATAGGCTAAGACCAACCCAAGACACTATCTTACTAGAAATATTAACACAGGTTAAAATAAGCAGAATCCCTCTTTTGACAAAATGAAGCTATTACATGTGCACTCAAACAAAAAACACTGTGCACAAAACGCCAACTCCTCTTTTTAAACCCTTCTCCTACAATATAGTCCACAAAGCTCAAATAAGCACAATACAAGCACTATAAAACCCATTAAGAAATTTTAAAATACCAAATTCAAATCATGTATGAAGAGTACTCACAGTTGCAATAATCTGTATTTTAAACTTCTCCAAACACCAAAGCCAGACAAAGACACCACAAGAAAACTACAAACCAGTAACTCTTGTCACTAATGCAAAAATCCTCAACAAAATACTAGCAAACTAAATCCAACTCACATTAAAAGAATTATACACTATGGCCAAATGGGATTTATCCCAGGAATGCAAGGATGATTCAATATAAGAAAATCAATTACCTTAGCATAACACATTAATAGAGCAAAAGGAAAAAGAATAGATGATTGTTTCAATACCTGCAGAAAAAAAAATTGACAAATTCTAATATTCTTTCATGACATAAACACTCTGTAAACTAAGAATAAAAGATAAGTTGCCTAACATGAAAACAGGGATTTTTGGAAACCCCCAGATAATATCATACCCAAGGTGAAAAGCTAAAAACTTTCCCTCTAAGATCAGGAACATTTTTACCAGTTCTACTCAGAATTCCACTAGAAGTCCTAGCCTGATCAATTAGGGAATAATAAGAAATGACAGCCATCCAAATTGGAAAGGAAGAAGTAAAACCACTTCTATTCACAGATGATATGATTCTAAATATAGAAAATCCCAAAGGAGCCACAAAAATCTACTGGACTAACAAATTCAGCAAAGCAGGGTGCAAGGTCAACATACAAAGGTCAGTTGTGTTTTATATACAAGCAATGAACAATCCAAAAAGAAAATTAAGAAAACAATGTTATTTATAATAGTTTCTAAAATAATAAAATACTTAGGAAAAATTTAACCCAGGAAGTGAAAGACTCATACACTGAAAATTACAAAACATTGCTTAAAGAAATGAAAAGAGACCTAAATAAATGGAAAGTCATCCCATGTTCATACATTGGAACATTAGTGTTGCTAAAATGGCAATACCCCCAAAACAATCTATAGATACAATGCAATCTCTATCAAAAATTCCAAAATTTTTGCAGAAATGAGGAAGGTGATCCGCAAATTCACAGAATTGCAAAAGGCCCTGAACGGTTAAAATAATATCAAAAAAGAAAAACACAGCTGGAGGGCTCCACACTTCCTAATTTCAAAACTTACTACAAAACTACAGTAATAAAAACAGTAATAAAAATAGAATTGAATATGTAGCAGCAAGCCCCAACATATATGGCCAGTCTGTTTTTCAACAAGGGTATCAAGACCACTCAACTGGGAAATAATCATCTTTCAAGAAATGGAGTTGGGATAACTAGATAACCACATGAAAAAGAATGAAATTGAACTATTTCCTCACTATCAAAAATCAAATGAATATGGGTCAACAATCTAAATATAAGAGCCAAAACTATAAAAGTATTTGAAGAATACACAAGGGTAAATCTTTAGTAGGACCTTAGATTTGGTGATAGATTCGTAGATTTGGTACCAAGAAAATACCAACAAAAAAATAGATAAATGGACTTTATGCAAATTAAAAACTTCTGTGCGTCAAAGGACCTTATCAACCAAATGAAAACAAACTACAGAATAAAAGAAAATATTTGAAAATCTCCTATTCGATGAGGGTTTAGTGTCCAGAATACATAAAGAACTCTTACAAGAAAAAAGACAAACACTTCAAATAAAAAATAGGCAGAGGACATGAATACACATTTTTCCAAATATACAAATGGCCAACAAGTTGTTAAACAGAAAAATTTCAACTGAGTGAATTTAAGGATCAAATTGGCTTTATTCAATGATTTATGAATCAGGCAGCATGTAGAAAGGAGTTCAAAGGGCAACAGAAAGGGAAAGGTTTTTAAAGGCAGGAAAAGGAAGTGATAACAACAACAAGGAAGAATTATTTCAGGAAAGGTCACCTCCTTTTGGGGAACAAACCAGGTGGATTACCTTACCAGTGCCCACCAGGAAATTCCAGACTAACTGGTTAAGATTACATTCCTGGCAAAGGTTGAAACTACAATTAGGTTAGGTACTAAGCCATGGTTTGGTGTCCTGTGCCTACCACAAGTGACTCCATTTTGGGTCTGTGGTTTTCTTTTTAACAAAGCACGTTAACACATGTTCAACATCATCATTCATTAACAAAATGGAAAGCAAAATTGTGAGATACCACTTCACACCCACTAGGATGGCAATTTTATTTATTTATTTTTTTACATTTTACTTATTTTTGATAGACAGAGAGAGACAGAGCACAGTGGGGAGGGGTAGAGAGAGATGGAGACTCAGAATCCAAAGCAGGCTCCAGGCTCCAAGCTGTCAGCACAGAGCCCGACGTGGGGCTCGAACTCACAAACCACAAGATCATGACCTGAGCCAAGTTGAAAGCTTAACCAAGTGAGCCACCCAAAAGAAAAGAAAAGAACAAGCATTGGAGAGGATATAGAGAAACAGGAATTCTACATTACTGATGGGAATGTAAAATGGCAAAGCTACTGTGGAAAACAATTTGGTATTTCCTCAAAAAGTTAAATATAGATTTAACAAATGACCCACCATATACATATACATATGCATATACATATACATATACATATACAAAAGAACTGAAAACAGGGACTCAAACAAATGCTTATTCACAAATATTCATAGCAACACTATCACAAGAGGCAAAAGGTGGAAACAATCCAAATATTCATCAACTGATACATGGATAAACAAATTGTGATATATACATTCAATGGAATATGATTAGCCACAGAAAGGAATGAAGCACTGATACATGCTACAACTTTAGTGAACCTTGAAAACATGCCAAGTGAAAGAAGCCAGATACAAAAGCTCATATTTTATGATTTCTTTTTTAAGACTATGTAGGCAAATCCATACAAATAGGAGGCAGATTAGAGGTTGATTAAGGGTAGGAGAAAATGGGGAGTGATTAATGGGTACAGGAGCTCTTCTGGAGTAATGAAAAAGTTTTGAAACTACAAGGAGGTGTTGATTACACAATATTGTGATACCCTAAATGTTACTGACTTGTACACTTTAAAATAGCTAATGTTGGGGCATCTCGTGACTCAGTCAGTTAAGTGTCTGACTTCGGCTCAGGTCATGATCTCGCAGTTTGTAAGTTTGAGCCCTGCATCTGGCTCACTGCTATCAGCACAGAGCTCACCTTGGATCCTCTGTCTCCCTCTCTCTCTGTCCCTCCCCACTCATGTTCTCTCTCTCCCTCTCTCGCAAAAAATAAACAAACATAAATAAATTAATTAATTAAAAGACTAATGTTGGGGCACCTGGGTGGCTCAGTTGGTTGAGGATTTGACTCTTGATGTTGGCTAAGGTCGTGATCCCATGGTCATGGGATTGAGCCTGGGGTCAGGCTCTGTGCTGAGCGTGGAGCCTGCTTAAGATTCTCTCTCTCACCTTCTGCCCCTCTCCCTGACTTGTGCAAGCTCTCTCTAAAATAAAAGTAAATAAATTTTAAAAATGGCTAATGCTATGAGGTGTGAATTTCACCTCAATAAAAAGAATAAAAAGAAACAAAAACAAAATAAAATAAAAACCTTTCCAAACAGTAGTGTTGTACTGATCTGAAATTTGGGCCAGTAAGAAATGCAAGCCTCCAAGAACAATTCAAAATAGAGTTACAGTCTATTTTGAGTTGTACCCTATTTTTGAGGTAAATGTTGATGATATGTATGTATGTACACATATATCTGGGAATAACAAATTTCTTTGCAAAGATATTATAGTCTTTTCTAACCATTTTCAATTTTAACCCTAAAATGCTTTCTCATGTTAACTGCCATCCACCCACCTTCCACCAACAAAGAAATCACGGAACATACTTTTTCAAACTATTTTATAACATCCCCCCACTACTACAAATAGAAATCACTACTACAAATAGAAAACTACCATTATGCCATTAAAATATGGTTTGATCTTTTTAATTTAGCTCATGCTTTTCAACATGGATGTACTGCATAAAATGAAATACCTTGTATAGGTAAAAACCTGTGTGATCAAAAAGAAACCAGGTATCTAAACATAGATCTTATGATATAAACCAGTATTTCAGTAATATAAACATGATGATTTTATTTTTAATGCAGCAAACTAGAGAATTATATCAAATCATGTCTTTTCTCTTTGCTACAAAGTTTCTAGTTCTCTCCCACAACTGCCTAGTTTTTATCTTTGTTTTTGTTAGCATCGGAAAAGAAAATCCTGGTGCTTGTCCTGTTTTTCGTCCAGGGCCAGAAAGGCCCCAGAGATTTGGACCAGTCTTGTGTTTTCCACCTTTTTCCACTGTGTGGCACTGAGCACATTTCTGAATAAAGATCTTCTCACCTGCTTTAGCATCTCCCCTTCTATCCTGCAATGAAACATTAAACCACACACCAACGTGTGTGTGTGTGTGTGTATATATATATCAGATTTGCAAAACTGGGAAAAAAAATTCCACCATTTTAAAATGAATACTAATTATATTAAAAAAGGTAATTTAAAGTATGCATCCTTTAAAGTCTGACTGCTCAAAACCAAATATACTCTAGCACCTAATTTTATAAAGACATCATCTCATGTAACAGGTTTATTTTAAATTTCTAGCTATAGCTACTTCAGGAACTTATACTATGGTATAAGCCTGGTTTTACTTCAGCCTTCACACAACTATAGTGATTTATCTAGGTCAATTATATTCTATTTTTAATTTTCACTTCCAAAAAGGGCATGTGCAAAACATGATGCAAAGCATATATTTCTAATTTGGTATCCCCTCATTTAAAAATAAGGATAGAACAAAGTGGAAAGGTGTTTAATTGTGATATTATAAGCACTTATATGCCTGCAATAATAGATAAAACTGTAAAATTAAAAATCATACAGAAAAGAATGAGGCCACAGCAGGCTATATGTAACACATAATTTCTCATTTACTTTACTTTCAGCTATAAACACATCTACCATGTTAGACCAAGCATTATCTCAAAGCAATCAAGTAATATTGAGTTCAGTCAGCATTTGTATGTGTTCAACACCAATGCAGTGCAAAATATACAGTTGTAAATAGGGAAGATTTTATTTTATTATACAGTGATAGACACATACAATAAAATTTGTACAAAGATATTTTGGTTAAAAGTACCCAAAACTTTGTTGCATAACTAAATAAATGCCTCCTCTAACTACAATTATGTAAAAATTGAAATAATTTCAACTTGGAAAAAATATGGAGAGGAGCCAAGATGGCAGAACAGCATGGAAGTTTTTTGTGTGTCTCGCATCCATGAAATACAGCCAGACCAACACTAAACCATCCTACACACCTAGAAAACTGATTGGAGGATTAACACAACAATCTGCACAACCTGAGCCACAGAATTCAGCAGGAATTCACCCCAAAAGAAAGAGCACGAAGAAACGACAGCCAAGGATTTAACCAACACAGATACAAGCAAGATGTCTGAACCAGAATTTAGAACCACGATAAGAATACTAGCTGGAGTTGAAAATAGATTAGAATCCCTTTCTGCAGAGATAAAAGAAGTAAAAAATAGCCAGAATGAAATTAAAAATGCTATAACTGAGCTGCAATCACGGATGGATGCAGCAGTGGCAAGGATCAATGAGGCAGAACAGAGAATCAGTGATATAGAGGACAAACTTACAGAGAATAATGAAGCAGAAAAAAAGAGGGAGATTAAGGCAGAAGAGCACGACTTAAGTATTAGAGAAATCAGTGACTCATTAAAAAGGAACATCAGAATCATAGGGGTCCCAGAAGAGAAAGAGAAAGAGAAAAAGATAGGGGTAGAAGGGTCATGTGAGCAAATCATAGTGGAAAACTCCTAACCCGGGGAAAGACACAGACATCAAAATCCAGGAAGCACAGAGGACCCCCATTAGATTTAACAAAAACCTACCATCAACAAGGCATATCATAGTCAAATTCACAAAATACTCAAGCAAGGAGAGAATCATGAAAGCAGCAAGGGAAAAAAAGTCCCTAACATACAAGGGAAGACAGATCAGGTTTGCAGCAGACCTATCCACAGAAACTTGGCAGACCAGAAAGGAGTGGCAGGATATATTCAGTGTGTTGAATCAGAAAAACATGCAGCCAAGAATTCTTTATCCAGCAAGGCTGTCATTCAAAATAGCAGGAGAGATAAAAAGTTTTCCAGACAAACAAAAATTAAAGGAGTTTGTGACCACTAAACCAGCCCTACAAGAAATTTTAAGAGAGACTCTCTGAGGAGAAAAGATGAAAATACGTATATATAAATAAAAAAATACCAAAAGCAACAAAGATTAGAAAGGACCAGAGAACCCATCAGAAACTCCAACTCTACAAGCATCATAATAGCAATAAATTCATATCTTTCAGTACTCACTCTAAACATCAATGGACTCAATGCTCCAATCAAAAGACATAGGGTAACAGAATGGATAAGAAAGAGACCCACTTTAGACCTAAAGACACCTTCAGATTGAAAATAAGGGGATGGAGAACCATCTATCATGCTAATGGTCAACAAAAGAAAGCCGGAGTAGCCGTACTTACATCAGACAATCTAGACTTTAAAATAAATACTGTATCCAGAGATGCAGAAGGGCATTATATCATAATCAAGGGGTCTATAGACCAAGAAGACTTAACAATTGTAAAATTTATGTGCCAAATGTGGAAGCACCCAAATATATAAATCAATTAATCACAAACATAAAGAAACTCATAGATAGTAATACCATAATAGTAGAAGACTTCAACACCCCACTCACAGCAATGGACAGATCATCTAATCAAAAAGTCAACAAGGAAACAATGGCTTTGAATGACACACTGGACCAGATGGACTTAACAGATATATTCAGAACATTTCATCCTAAAGCAGCAGAATATACATTCTTCTCCAGTGCACATGGAATGTTCTCCAGAATAGACCATATACTGGGACACAAATCAGCCCTAAGTAAGTACAAAAAGATCGAGATCATACCGTGCATATTTTCAGACCACAACGCTATGAAACTCGAAATCAACCACAAGAAAAAATTTGGAAAGGTAACAAATACTTAGAGACTGAAGAACATCCTACTAAAGAATGAATGGGCTAACCAAAAAGTTAAAGAGGAAATTAAAAAGTATATGGAAGTCAATGAAAATGATAACACCACAACCCAAAACATCTGGGACGCAGCAAAGGAGGTCATAAGAAGAAACCATATAGCAATCCAGGCCTTCCTAAAGAAAGAAGAAAGATCTCTGGTGCACAACCTAACCTTACACCTTAAGGAGCTGGAAAAAGAACAGCAAATAAAACCCAAAACCAGCAGAAGACAGGAAATAATAAAGATAAGAGCAGAAATTAACACTATCGAAACCAAAAAAAAACCAGTAGAACAGATCAATGAAAGAACCAGAAGCTGGTTCTTTGGAAGAATTAACAAAATTGATAAACCACTAGCCAGCTTGATCAAAAAGAAAAAGGAAAGGACCCAAATAAATAAAATCAAGAATGAAAGAGGAGAGATCACAACCAACACAGCAGAAATAAAAACAATAATAAGACAATATTATGAGCAATTATATGCCAATAAAATGGGTAATCTGGTAGAAATGGACAAATTCCGAGAAACATATACACTACCAAAACTGAAACAGGAAGAAATAGAAAATTTGAACAGACCCATAACCAGTAAGGAAATCGAATTAATTATCAAAAATCTCCCAAAAAACAAGAGTCCAGGGCCAGATGGCTTTCCAGGGGAATTCTACCAAACATTTAAGGAAGAGTTAACACCTATTCTCTTGAAACTGTTCCAAAAAATAGGAATGGAAGGAAAACTTCCAAACTCTTTCTATGAAGCCAGCATTACCTTGGTTCCAAAACCAGACAGAGACCCCACTAAAAAGGAGAACTATAGGCCAATTTCCCAGATGAACATGGATGCAAAAATCCTCAAGATATTAGCCAACCAGATCCAACAATAAATTAAAAAAACTATTCACCACAACCAAGTGGGATTTATACCTGGGATGCAGGGCTGGTTCAATATCTGCGAAACAATTAATGTGATTCATCACATCAATAAAAGAAAGGACAAGAACCATATGATCCTCTCAATAGATGCAGAGAAAGCATTTGACAAAATACAGCATCCTTTCATGATAAAAACCCTCAAGAAAGTAGGGATAGAAGGAGCATACCTCAAGATCATAAAAGCCATATATGAATGACCCAACGCTAATATCCTCCTCAATGGGGAAAAACTGAGAGCTTTCCCCCTAAGGTCAGGAACAAGACAGGGATGTCCACTCTCGCCACTGCTATTCAACACCATATTGGAAGTCTTAGCCTCTGCAATCAGACAACACAAAGAAATAAAAGGCATCCAAATCAGCCAGGAGGAGGTCAAACCTTCACTTTTTGCAGATGATATGATACTCGATATGGAAAATCCAAAAGATTCCACCAAAAAACTGCTAGAACTGATTCATGAATCCAGCAAAGTTGCAGGATATAAAATCAACGCACAGAAATCAGCTGCATTCCTATACACCAACCATGAAGCAATAGAAAGAGAAAGCAAGGAATCGATCCCATTTACAGTTGCACCAAAAACCATAAAATACCTAGGAATAAATCTAACCAAAGAGGTGAAAAATCTATACACTGAAAACTATAGAAAGCTTATGAAAAATGGAAAAAGATTCCATGCTCCTGGATAGGAAGAACAAATATTGTTAAAATGTCGATACTACCCAAAGCAATCTACATATTCAATGCAATACCTATCAAAGTAACACCAGCATTCTTCACAGAGCTAGAACAAATAATCCTAAAATTTGTTTGGAACCAGAAAAGACCCCCGAAGAGCCAAAGCGATCTTGAAAAAGAAAACCAAAGCAGGAGGCATCACAATCCCAGACTTCAAGCTATACTACAAAGCTGTAATCATCAAGACAGTAGGGTACTGGCACAAGAACAGACACTCAGATCAATGAAACAGAATAGAGAACCCAGAAACGGACCCACAAACGTATGGCCAACTAATCTTTAACAAAGCAGGAAAGAATATCCAATGGGATAAAGACAGTCTCTTCAGCAAGTGGTGCTGGGAAAATTGGACAGCGACATGCAGAAAAATGAACCTGGACCATTTTCTTACACCATACACAAAAATAAACTGAAAATGGATGAAAGACCTTAATGTAAGACAGGAAGCCATCAAAATCCTTGAGGAGAAAGCAGGCAAAACCTCTTTGATCTTGGCCACAGCAACTTCCTACTCAACATGTCTTCAGAGGCAAGGGAAAGAAAAGCAAAAATGAACTACTGGGACCTCATCAAAATAAAAAGCTTTTGTACAGCTAAGGAAACAATCAGCAAAACTAAAAGGCAACCAACAGAATGGGAGAAGATATTTGCAAATGACATATTAGATAAAGCGTTAGTATCCAAAATCTATAAAGAACTTATCAAACTCAACACCCAAAAAACAAATAATCCAGTGAAGAAATGGGCAAAAGACACGAATAGACACTTCTCCAAAGAAGACATCCAGATGGCCAGCTGACACATGAAAAAATGCTCAACATCACTCATCATCAGGGAAATACAAATCAAAACCACGATGAGATACCCCCTCACACCTGTCAGAATGGCTAACATTAACAACTCAAGCGACAACAGATGTTGGCGAGGATGCGAAGAGGATCTCTTTTGCATTGTTGTAGGGAATGCAAACTGTTGCAGCCACTCTGGAAAACAGTATGGAGGTTCCTCACAAAACTAAAAATAGAACTACCCTACGACCCAGCAATTGCACTACTAGGCATTTATCCAAGGGACACAGGTGTGCTGTTTCGAAGGGACACATGCACCCCAATGTTTATAGCATCACTATCAACAATAGCCAAAGTATGGAAAAAGCCCAAATGTCCATCGATGGATGAATGGATAAAGAAGATGTGGTATATATATACAATGGAGTATTAGTCGGCAATCAAAAAGAATGAAATCTTGCCATTTGCAACTATGTGGATGCAACTAGAGGGTATTATGCTAAGTGAAATTAGTCAGTCAGAGAAAGACAAAAATCATATGACTTCACTCATATGAGGACTTTAAGAGACAAAACAGATGAACATAAGGGAAAGGAAACAAAAATAATATAAAAACAGGGAGAGGAACAAAACAGAAAGACTCATAAATACTGAGAATAAACTGAGGGTTACAGGAGGGGTTTTGGAAGGGGGATGGGCTAAATGGGTAAGGGGCACTAACGAATCTACTCCTGAAATCACTGTTGTGCTATATTCTAACTAATTCAGATGTAAAATTTAAAAAATCAAAAATAAAATAAAATAAATAAAAATAAAACAAAAACAACAAAAAAGGAAAAAATGTAGTTTGAAATGCTAATGAATGCAGTACCCAGGTTTTATTTACCTGCTCTTTGAAGAATGGGTGCGAGAGGTGGGGGATGGAGTTTAAAATGAGTGTTACTATTAAAGAAATCATGAAAATACCTAATTCTCTGCCAGTACAGTTTTAATCACATTTTCTCTTTATAACTCTACTGAGAAATTGAAAGTGTTCGTGTCATTCTGATGTTGAAAAATACAGTATTGTTTAAGTAAAGTTAGCTATTACTCAGAGAGAGGCTAGTACTTCCCATACAGTAACCTGCAAAGTTGGTATCTCCCTAATTTTTTTAAATCTATGTGGAAACCCCAAACAATGTTAATAATACACCTAAAGGGAAAACAGAAATTTTCTTTGGGTCAACTAACAACTAAGCTATTAATAAGTGTTTTCGATCTGATAAAAAGCAGAGTAAGGAAACTCACTTTACCCAGGAGAAGCTTACTTTTAAATTTCAAACTTCACTCAAAACACTGCATTCAATTTCTACTTATATGAGTTCTATCAAGTCTCTGTATAGTCACAGAATTCAGTGAGCCTTTAAATAGGGTCCATAGAGAAAAGAACTTTAGTCACAAATACAAACTTACAGACTTTTAGCAAAATGCATTCACAATAATCATAAAGCTCATTTTAAAATACAAAATGTCATCTATGTACTAGCTAAAGAATCATTTCCAATTTTTATATAAAGTAGAAAAATCAGGTTGATTCTTATTAAATGTTACTGATAACTCAGGAAATCAGACATTTTTCTTAAAAAGGAAAAAAAAACACTCTTTCCTCAAATAGATTTCACATGCAAGTCACTTAGAAGAAAATTTCCATTGTCACTGTTCAAACTACCAATATTTACTACAGTTAAGACATTCACTGTTGCCATCTTCAATCACTAGTGTGCCAGTACCTTCAAAGTGTCTTGAAACCAATAGATTCCACAACAGTAGTAAGGGAGGGGCAGGAAGACTAGGAAGGATATCAAGGGAATCCATTTTGCATCTAGTAACATTTAGTTACTAAGAAGAAATATAATGTTGTACACCTGAAACTTTTATAATGTTACACGCTAATTTTACTGAAATGGGCAGAGATGTGACACCTGGTATGAGAATGATCGCTCTTCCAAGAATGAAGTCATTCTAATGATAAATAGGATTAGAGTAACAAACTCATACATGCTTCTGTGGGCCAGGCATAGTTAAGTGCTTTATATATTATTAATATTTTTACAACGTGAGAAAGATACCGCTAATATCTATTTTTGCAGATGAAGAAAATGAGGCAGACAGAAGTTAAGTGGCTTATTTGAAGTCACAAGTTGGTAAGAAGTGGAGAGAGATAGTGAAAGATAAGAGGAAGAGCAATTTTAAATCTCTTTTAACAAGTCCCTTTTAAGAACATCTAAGCAACCCTGTGTTGAACAAAATGTATGATACACTGCAGATGCTTAAAGAGGAGTAAATAAAATGCTTTTAAATACTGGTATTTACCATTTAAATACTGGTATTTGCCATTTCCAATTTTGCCCATAAAAATAGGGATGTGGTAAGAACAATCAAGGCACGGATAAAGCTTTCCAGATTTACAAAACCCACATAACTGAAGCAATAAAGCGGGAGGAGGAACTCATTAGAATATTTGGAGCATGAGTACTACACAGACTAAAAGATAAAGTGGGATTCTGCTGCTGTAGCGGAAAAAGTACCGCAGTGGAACGTATCAAGATGAAGTGATCCTGGGTAAATCACTACAGGTCTATGAACCCATCCCCCCACCCCCACCCCCAGTTGTCTATGGCCTTTCCCTCTTTGAATCTGCCATGCCTGAATCCCTAAACTGGAGTAAGAATCCAGCTTTCCAAACTGCCAATCTGGGCTCTTCCATGCCACCACACCCATTTTGAGGCTGACTTCTGCCAAACGTGGGTGGAAGGCTCGGGTCAAAATCTGTTCCACACAGAAATCACAGAAGCTGCAGAGAGGCCCCTCACTAGAAACAGTCTTATGCTGCACTTAAGGGACCTAGACGCCACCAGGCTAGGGCTAAGGGGAGCCTCTTACTAGCAGAACGGTTGGATACTCCTCTTTGGGTGAACCCTAGCCCAAACTGCATCGGCCCGTAACCAGTGAGCGCTCGGATCACAAGACTGCGGTGCCCACTCCTTCTCAGCCAGTCTCATACCTACCACAGGGTCAGCGGCTCCGCCTACCACCTCCCTGACGAACGCTTGGCAGTCATCGAGGCCGCTGCTGGGCCAGAACCCGCGCCGCACGTTTAAGGTTGACCGTCCCACAGTAGCGCCTCAAACACCTGAGCTAGAAGCCCAGCGGGCATGTGCTTCCGGTGGGCGCCAACCAATGGCAGGCCAGACTCCATCCGCACTGCTGATTGGCTCCCATATCCCGTAAGGTGGCAACTCTCGCAGGAGTTTAAACACTGGTACGTGCTGTGCCGTTACTGGCTGAACCAAAGTGGGACGAGAGTGAACGTTCCTTAAACACAGATATGCCAAGCCCATTTTTTTGTTTAACTTTTGCCTAATCGAAGAGCTAAATTATCTATGTATATTGACAATGTGTCCCAGTTCTTGTTTGAAATAGGAACTCAATGTTTTATGAATGGTCCATTAGCATTTGATTGCAGGAATCCTATTGCGTCAACAAAAGAATAAACCAAGTGCTTACTATGGGCAAAGCACTGTGCCAAGCACCTTGGACAAAAACTGAACTGCAGCTCCAATTTTCTGAGTTACAATTCAACTGGGATAAGATTTAAATACATTAAAAGTTAAATCATTATAGGGGCACCTGGATGGCTCAGTCGGTTAAGCCTCCAACTTCCACTCAGGTCACATTCTGCCAGTTGGTGGATATGAGCCCCACATTGGGCTCTGTGGTTACAGTTCAGAGCCTGGAGCCTGCCTGGGATACTGTGTCTCCCTCTCTCTGTCCCTCTCTGCTTGCACTCTTTCTCTCTCTCAAAAATAAATAAACATTAAAAAAATATTTTTAAGTTAAATAAATGAGCTACATTTTAAAAAATGCAATAATATAAGAACTGACAGCAAGGTTGCAAGTTCTTTGCTAATTGCCAAAAATGCGGAACAAAGTATGAATAGAAACAGAGAGAATGAGAAATGAAGGGGCCAGGAAGGGAAATATGGAAGGAAGGACTGAAAAAGCTACAAGATGATGAGGGTATTGAAGGCAGAAAGGTATGAAAGTGAAAATTGTATTTATGAAAATGTGAGAAGGGAAAGTAGCTTACCTGTGGTTATGCAATTACGTCTGTGAGACATGAGTGGTAAGGAGACAGAGAAATAGGAATATTAAAATAATTTTTAAATTGTTCAACAATCAAAATACTTGTAATAGTGAAAATTCTGTGTATTAAATAAGTGGGAGGGTTTACCCACAGTCTTATTCTTCAGAACTCTGTACAATACACCTTTCTGCCATGATTAAAGTGTTCTGTGTGGGCACCGTCCACTAGCCACAAGCAGCTTTGAGCACTTCAAGTATGGCTAATGCAACTGAGTAACTGACTTTTTATTATTTTAATTATAGTTAATTTAATTAACTCAATGGATTTTTATTTTAATTTAAATAGCTGCAATTACCAGATGGTTGAATGAAACTATTCTAAGTGGTACCTATGAGTCTGTTCTACAATCAACATATTTAAAAGATGTAGGTCATCAAGTTGAATGAAAAGGACCAGGTCTACAGCAGGGGAGGAGGGAATATCAGGTGTTACATATTATTCTCAAACTCAAACGAAGACACACAAACTCAAGAAAAAGAAGGAGTATACCATTTCTCAAGTGCCTACCACATACAGGCTAGGTGCATGAATACACTATCAGTAGCCAGTAGCCTTACAGCTGGGAAAAATGGAGACTCTGGACCTTTATCACCAATAAATATCAGTGATAAAACCTATTTAAAAATTTCAAATAAGGCAAAACATTTTTACTTATATAATGTATGAAGACTAATATTGATAATCAGTAAATATTGTAATTATATCACAGTTTTAGAAATTTTGGAAAACAACAACAAGAATTTACTATTTTCTCCTTGCATTTCAAAAGTAAGTTACAATATCATCTCTTGTTTTTTAAAAAAAGAAATTTATAAGAATTTTGGAAGAAAAACTTAGGGGAAAACTGGATTTCATGTGAAATAAACATAAATGTTTATCATTCTAATAATTGTGCATTAAAGGTTACATGTTTTAAAGCCTTGAAAATTTAAAATTTTTTTAATGTTTATTTTTTGAGAGAGAGAGACTGAGTGTGAGCCAGGGAGGGGCAGAAAGAGAGGGAGACACAGAATCTGAAGCAGGCTCCAGGCTCCGTACTGTCAGCACAGAGCCCAATACCAGGTTAGAACCCACAAACCATGAGATCATGACCTGAGCCAAAGTCAAATGCTTAACCAACTGAGTCACCCAGGCGCCCCTAAAGACTTGAAAAATTTAATCTGCAAATGCACGGCACATCTTTTCTCTAATAGTATACCCATTAATAATCATTCTTTCAAACCTCAGAATTTTAGTTGTTTTAGCTACATGTGACTCATGTTCAAATATGATTTTATATGACTTGAAATACGGCAAAACTGTTATTGTTGAGTGATAAAAAACGTCTACGGTTGATTGTGGTGATGGTTGCACGATGCTGTGAACATACTAAAAACCATTTAATTGAACATTTTAAATGGGTGAATTGTTTGATGTATGAATTATATCTCAAGGAGCCTGCTTAAAATGATAAGACATAAAGAAACTAAATTTCAGGACACCTGGCTGGCTTGTTCAGAAGTGCATGTGACCCTTGATTTAGGGGTCATCGGTTTGAGCCCCATGCTGGGTGCAGAGATTACTAAAAAAAATCAAACTTAAATTTAAAAAAATAAAGAAAGTAAATTTCTTATTTTGCTTACATATGTGGTATTTCATTTGATTGAGTGATAAAGAAATTTTGCTTTCTTAGCATTTCCCAATATTTCTGTTCCTGGTTTTGTTTTATGCAATCTTTTATCTCTTCTTTAAGAAAAAAATGAACTACTCTAATTATCAGCTTCAAAATTTCAGAATATCAATCATTAATTTGTATTACAAATTACTCTGTTATTTGTATTACAAAGAATAAAAATTGCCCAGTCAATGCAGTTCAAAAAAATTATACATTTTCCACTAGATGGCACTGGTGTGCAAATAGCGTTGCTAGAATCTGCAGATTCATCTATTATTAACATTACTACATTGTTTTCATTCACTTTGATTGGTCTGGGTAAGATAAAGAGACGTGGAAAGTTAAAACAAGAGACTTCCTTTGCTTACTAAGCTCCTGGGTAAACAAAGTCCCCATTTTAAAGATACAAGATGTAACACAAGGAGAAATTGTCATAATCTTGTGCTAAAGCTAGAGTAAGAACCCACAATCCCTGACTCTTAATTGCTATCATACAAGTATACAATATCAAGAGTGGGGAAGTGGAAACGCTAGTCAAAAGGAACAAAAAACTTTATTATCTCATTTTATCCCTAACTATAAAATCCTAACTATACAGGACCAATCTGTAAACTTCATAAAGGAAGAAGAGTGATCATTTTGTTTAATATTATATCACTTGAGTATAGCACAGTGCCCAACACATAGTAGACAGTCAAAAAACATTCGGTGTTTAAATAAATGGATAAATTAATTAAGGTTAACAACAACCCCATGTAGTAGGTAATATTATTTCTACTTGCAATTGAGGAACTGAAGTTGGAAATATGAAGTAACTCATATTCACAATTCAGTGGCAAAAGCATTTTGCATTCTTGAACATTACTTTGCATTCTTGAACATTCAAAGAGGTCTGCTCCTGGACTACCTCTGGTTCATTCTTTTTACTTCATTCCAACTCCACTACGAAATCCTGATCTTGTTTCCGAATTTCTTCTAGCTTTCCGATGACCTCTTGTCAAGTCCCTTCAACAAGAAGTCTTAGAAGTCAGTATGCATTCCCACTTTGTTTGCCATTAAGACTTTTCCTAGTGCTATAGTTGAACAGTCCACCTTTTCAGCCCTCAAATCCCCAAGGTTTGTGGGAGTCGAGCAGATCAGCAGATAGATTCTGGTTTGGGCTCTGTTATTTGTATCTCTATATAGTCTCTGGCATTCCAAGGGCCTCAATTTCCTCATCTCAATTTTCTCAACAAATGAGGCTGGAATTGGATGATCTCAAAGGTTCTTTTAGCTCTGAGACTATATGGTTTTTAACTTTATCCTAGAGTGGTCCTCTATTGAGTTTACGACCAAGATGGCAAGTTTTAGAGGAAGAATGCTTGGACTCTAGGGTTGGGAAGGCTGTGCGCCAGACGGGCCTGTTCTGGCCATAGAGAATGAGGATTGCACACCCGGCGTTTGTTTCAGCGGACTGCTAGACTGACTGGGTCAGCCTACCCCACCCCGAGCCGCTAGGGGGCGCTGGAGGCCGTTCCCCGGAAGCTGGCACTCTGCGCGGCCGCACAGCGCCCGGCGCGAGACCCTTGCGTCTTCCGGAAGCGGAGCCCTGGACCCGCAACGGCTGGGTGTGCGACCACGGTGGTGGCTGGCGCGCCTGAGAAGACAAGAACTAAAGGGGACCCGGGCCTGCCTCCCGCGCCGGGCTAGAACACCATGGACGAAGCAGGCAGCTGTGCGAGCGGCGGAGGGTTCCGCCCGGGCGTGGATAGCCTGGACGAGCCCCCCAACAGCCGCATCTTCCTGGTGATCAGCAAGTACACGCCCGAGTCGGTGCTGAGGGAGCGCTTCTCGCCCTTCGGCGAGATCCAGGACATCTGGGTGGTGCGGGACAAGCACACCAAGGAGTCCAAGGGCATCGCCTTCGTCAAGTTTGCCCGTAGCTCGCAGGCCTGCAGGGCCATGGAGGAGATGCACGGCCAGTGCCTCAGCCCCAACGACACCAAGCCCATCAAGGTGCAGGTGCCCGGGTTGGGATGCCCGCGGGAGCGGGAGGGGATGGGCCTTCCTGCACCCGAAGCTGTGTCAGGTGGGGTCGAGGTAGTACATCCGCTCCCTGGAGCGGAGTGGGCGGTGCCTGGCATTCCGGGGGCGGGAGGAGGGGCGGATGGTGTTCCGCACAGGGTTTCTCGGGCCGCCCGGCCCTCGAGGCAGCCCCGAGGTGTGGCAAGAATGTCGGCCCCGATTTGGGCCGCGGAGCTATAGTGACTGGGCCTCTCCCCTACTCCCGCCATCTCTAGTCCAGAGCTCTGGCTTCCACGACCCACCTCTGGCCCTCCTCTCTCATAACCCCGTTTACCATGTATGAATATAGATTAGTTTGCTTTTCCTCGGGGTGCTACGGAGCTTAGCAACTTGATAAACATACGTTAAGTGTGGCCTCTCTGGTGTTGGGCGCTTTCCCAGTGCCACACGAAAGTATGCATGTATATAATATTTGAGTGGAGGTGACTCAGACTGCTGCTGTTTAGATTTGTCACACCGTTGTGATTTTTAAAATCATTTTAATTAAGCCCTCTTTGCGAAACTATAATTGGCAAACGTTTTGTTACCGCCACTTTTCTTTGAAAGCAACCCAAAATAAACTGCCTTAAGAAGAGCCAAATCATTGTGATGGTAGTGTAGTTGTGCTATTATTAATTGTTTCTTTGCGTACTCATAGCACCCTGGAGGTCTTTATATTGAGTTTCCAGACTTGTGTAAAAGTAACAAAACTGACACGTGGCAGGAAGGATGATTTTGACGGTTATTCGTTTTAATCTATGCTTTTAGCACAGTGCTCGTCACAAGGTAGACCCCGCGCATAGATCTTGGTGGTCATTAGTAGCCAAAATGTCCTTCCTTACTGGCTGTGGACTGAGTTCAGGACCCAGTCCTGAGGATCTGACAGTTGCTTAAACTGTACCCCCGCCCGTCGTGTAGAAATAGATGCTGTATATGTAACTCTGTTGGAGCCTTCCACAAAATTCTTTTCCCTCAACTTTTTCCTTCTTGTTTTTTTCCACTTACAGCACAGAACTGATAAGAATACTACTAATACTGACTTTTATAAATGAAAGACGGAGAGAGAGTTCAGTCTCTGGAGGTCTTCCCTATGCCTCCATCCACAAAAGAGAAGGCACATAGGAATATACCAACAACACAGTAGACCATAGACATGCCCTTTACTTAAATCCCCAACCTTCTGAAATGGAGCAGAACAGATCATCAATAAGATGAATTGTAAGGCCACGGCATATACTAGATCAATGGCTGACAAACTTTTTCTGTAAAAGGACAAATAGTAAATATTTTAGGCTTTGTGAACCACATACAGTCTCTGTCACATATTTTCTTTCTTTTTAACAGCCCTTTAAAAATGTAAAAACAATTCCTAGATCATGGGCTATTGAAAAAGAGTAAGCTGTGGTTTGTTGATTCCCTAGATTGATTTAATTTTTATCTCCTTCCAATTAAATTAATCGAGAAGGTTTTTATACTTTCTGAATATAACCACAGAGATCTGTTGGTAACCCAAAAAAATGCTCCAGATCTGAAACCTATAGAATCCTCTTTCCTTGATTAAATTCCTACAAGAGAAGTAAAAGCCCCAATACTGGGACCCTCCTTTTTAATCACAGAAAAGTTATTCCCCAAAATAAAGTTGAAGTTCTGTTTCTCACATTTTGGTCCACTCAGTTTCAGACAGAGGGTTGTTGGACTACAGGGCCTAGCTAGACTAAGTTCATTCTTCAGCAGGCTCAGCTCTGTCTGTCTTCCACTAGAATGTAGTTTTTGTTTGTTTGTTGTTACTGTGGTTATTGTTTTTAGTATTTCCAGTTAAATTAACACAGCTTCAACTTTTCTCATGTAGTTTGCTTTCGCAAAGTTCCGTAGTATCTATGAGACAAATAAGAAAATTATAGGCCTAGAGCCAGAAAAGATTGACTAGGTAAGAGTTATTTTGTGACCAGCTACATTACCTGGAGGAAAGGGGTAAACCTAAAATGTAGAAAAGTCTTGTTTTCTAGCTTTGCAAGAATGCCTCTTTAGAGCCTGTAGTCCGAACATAAATCTCAGGAGAAATCATCCATTAGGTGGCTAATTATTATACATGTGTTCTGCTCAGACACTGCTTGCCTTATTGGAAATTTGAAACACTCCGGTCTTCTAAAATTTAGAAATTTGTGATTTGATGACACCTACAACCTCAAATCTTACTTGAGATTCTTTTTGCCCCCCAGTGTCTTCCCAAATTCTTAAATGTTTCCTATTTTATTTTTCTATTGATCATCCATTACCAATACATCCACTAGACTTTCTAGTGGGTCATTTCTGTATTACTCAATATTCTATTACTAATACCTCATACACTGTTTGGCAGGTAGTGTAAGTTTATTGAAGGAGTAACAGTGGACTCTGTTAGGAGACATAGGAATATGTCTCCAGCTATATCTTGTAAACAAGGCCCTACACCTCTATGACAGCTGTTTTCCAAGCGAACATAATGACTTTATGTTTTAGTACTTCTAAAATCCCCTGGCTTTATAGGTTTTCTATCCTTTTGGTTGCTGCCTCCTACTCTAGAAATCCATAAGTTCAGGTTTTCTCATACTCAAATGGTATACAGCTCCCCCTTTAAAGTAGAAGAAAAAAGAAGCCTTAAGGGCTTGTAAGGTGATTTATATTAATTTTATTACATGTCTTCAAATTATAAAAAACAAAACTAGCCATTAAAGTTCTTATCCTTATGGCTCTATAAAAAAATCCACAATCCTAGTTAGAGATTTTAAGATTCCTCTAGAATAATATAAAACCCAAACAATTTATATTATAAAGTAATAATCTAATGTCATAATCCAAGTAATGATAATCTAAGTAGTCCAATGTCACAGATGATGTTTTCAGTAAAACTAAATAGTAGAAAATGCTAACAGAAAATGGAGCCTCAGGTAGTGCTGTTCATTTTCTTACTTACATAAATCATTTGGGTGGTCACTGAGACGATCCAGTAATTATGGTTATGTTACCTTTTCTTAAAGGTACATATTAGAAAGAAAACAACTAAAAATATGACATCCTAGACTTAAACCCAACTGTGTCAATATTACATTAAATATTAGTAGACTAGACATTCCAATTAAAAGGCAGAGATTATCAGGATTTGTAAAAAAAAAAAAAAAAAAAGCTAAATACTATGTACAAGGGATACAAAGCAGTTGAAAGTAAAAGGATAAGAAAAGCTAGTGTGGTGTTGTACAAAATGGTCATCAACACAAGGAGTATTAACAGATAGGTTAATTTCATAGGAATAAAAATATCAATCATAAAGTACATAACAATCCCAAATGTTTATGCAGCCAATAATACAGCTTCAAAACACATGAAGCATGATTGGTAGAACCAGAAGGAGAAAGATAAATTCACAATCAGGTATTTAAACTCCTTTCTTAGTATCTGATAGAACAACTAGACAAAATTTGCAAAGATAAGGAATATTTTAATAACACTGTTAATCAGCTATGAAACTGACATCTATTGAACGATGTACCCAGCAGCTGCAGAGTACTTATTCTTTTTCAGTGCACTGGCTTGCCCTTGGTAAACAAAAATGCAAAAGTAAAAATGTATTTGGGGGGGGCGCCTGGGTAGCTCAGTTGGTTAAGCGTCCGACTTCGGCTCAAGTCATGATCTCGCGGTTTGTGGGTTCAAGCCCTGCATCAGGCTCTGTGCTGACAGCTCAGAGCCTGGAGCCTGCTTTGGATTCTGTGTCTCCCTCTCTCTCTGCCCCTCCCCTGCTCACACTCTGTCTCTGTCTCTCTCAAAAATAAACATTAAAAAAAATATCTATATATCTATATAGATATAAATATAGATTTGGAAAAACAGTGCAGAGATTGTTATTATCTCATATAAAAAGTAATTGCAGTAAAAATTGCTTTAAAAAAACTTTTTGATAAGACCCTATTACATTGTGTTTAACCTAACATGCATCTCATACTAATAATGAAGTAAATGTACTTAAGGAATAGGAAAACAGTTAACTGATTTTTCACATTATTTTTGGATTATGTTTGTTGCTTAGGTTTTCATTGCTCAGTCCAGATCATCTGGAAGTCACCGAGATGTTGAAGATGAAGAACTTACAAGAATATTTGTCATGATACCAAAGTCCTACACAGAAGAAGATTTGCGGGAAAAATTTAAGGTACTTATGTTTTTTAATCAGCTAGCATCTATGATAATTTACAATCCTAAATCGGTTATATGGTTACTAAATCTTAAGTGTTGTTCGAGTTAGATCATTAGGCTGGTGGTGGTGGTGAATTAAATTTGTTTCTAAGTCATCTATTTCAATCTAGTTTTAAAATAGTAAAGCTAGAATAAACTAACTTTTTAAAAAACATGAAAGTGATGAAAAACATATTAATGATGATGTTTTCTGCCATATAAGAAACATAATGATGATATTTTCTGCCAGATTCAGGAAAATGAAGTCTAAAGCCCAGAATTTTAAATTAGGTCACGTACATAGTAGGTGGTGGACCAAGATTTAAACCCAGGCTGTCTGAATCCAGAACCTGCTCTTGGTCTTTACAATTTCAAAGCACCCTCTCACCACTCTGTTGCTTTCATGTAGAGGTAAATGAAGCAAGCCTGAGTGTGTGAACTATATTATCTATTTATATACAAAGCCTATGGCATGTTGATCTTGTACTTATTCACAGAAAGGCTCATCCTTTACACAATTTTTGTCCTAAAGTTAAGGACTTATATTTAAAGAAAAAATCTACAGCTCTGAACTATATATATAGCAAGAGCTATGGTAATGACTGATAGTCAGTGAAATTTGAAGATCATTTTAAATCTCTTTATAGCCAATGACTTTTATATGCAATGATATACTTTCACTAAAAATTACTAAAAAGCAATTCTCAAATTGTTACGAGTTGTAACTTTTTATCCATTATCTACTAATTTTCCCAATACTATGAATTAGGTGGGCAACAAATAAGAAAGAAAATAGTCAAAAGTAATTTTCAGACTTTCTCTCTCTGAAAATTCAATTGAGAGTTGAATAAAATACCTCAAAAATAACAAATACCAAAAATACATAGTCCATACTTCGTCCAAAAGTAAGAAAAAAGTTGTTACCTTATATATTTATAAATTCTTATCTTTTTCTGAGCAAACAAATATGACATTTTTATCCAAATGTGTAATAATTAAGTTGCTAATTGGGTGCATGAGAATTTTATGAAATAAATAATAAACACTAACGGGACGCCTGAGTGGCTCAGTTGCTTAAGCATCCTGCTCTTGATTTAGCCTAAGGTCATGATCTCATGGTTGGTGGTATTCAAACCCTGCCTGGGGCTCTCTGTTGACAGTGCAGAGCCTGTTTAGGATTGAAATTGTCTCTGCCCCTCCCCTGCTCATGTACTTTCTTTGTCTCTCAATAACTATTAAAAAAAAATAAGCCCTAAGAATTTATATCCCATATTTCTCCCAACATTAAAAATAAACTTTTACCCATATTTTTCATGCGGAGAATTGACTGAGTAAACCTGTGTGTTTTAGTTATATATTTTGTGAGGCTTCTCTTCAAAAGAATACACAGTTATGTCCTGTTAGAAGGCAGACGACTATAACTATAACTAATGTTTAGTGTGTCCCAAACTCTATATAAGCACTTTAGGTCTATTAGTTCATTTAACTCTTAAAATAACCCTATGAAGTAGGTATAGCTATTAGCCCCATTTAACAGATAAGGAGACAGGCTCAGAGAGGATAAATAAACTGCCCAGTTAATAAGGGACTGAGCCAGGTTCGAATATGGAAGGTTCGATTCCAGCTTGTAATCAATCACCACTAAGACTTTGGAACTTTCCAAACCATGTACACATTCTTACTCTCCCTCCATGACTTAGACAAGTTATTTGATTTCCTCTCTAAGACCCAGTTTCCTTGTCTGTGAAATAACTTATATATTATACACACACACACACCCCTTGAAGGATTCTTTTAACAGTAAGGAAATACATGTAAAACAAATGCTCAGAAAATGAAAATGAAAATCATCATGATTTTGATTATGTTATTTGCTTATATCATTATTATGGTTTTTTTCTAGTGCCTCATTAGTTTGTGACATTTTGATTCTATTATTAAAAATGGCTATATATTCTAATTCTTATTTCTAGTTTTGCAAATAAAGGGTGCAAATAAACAAATTTTAAGTTCTGAAATAATCTGTTCACAGTTACTGATTTTGACTCCTCTAAGATCATTTCTTTTAACTCCCATAGGTGTATGGAGATATCGAATACTGCAGCATTATTAAGAATAAAGTAACTGGAGAAAGTAAAGGTTTGGGCTATGTTCGATACTTAAAACCATCACAAGCTGCCCAAGCAATAGAAAACTGTGATCGAAGTAAGGATGTGTTCATTTAACATGTTGAAGACTTTCTTTAAACTTTTAATTATTCTAAATAATGGAATCTAATACTGGTTTTTGCTAATAACCATACCTGCTAATTTAATCTTAGCAATGGGAGTTTAAATATATATATACCTGGGATGAAAAGTATTTGAGGGCTGTGATTAAGCTTTTGTTGAGGCGCCATCTTGAAGAAAAATATGGGCAACTACATTAACTTAGTAAGTGAAAATACTGTTACCATATTTTGGTTATTACTTCTAAGGTTTGGGGGTTTATTTTAATATTTAAAATTTTTAAGTATTAAATTGACTTACCCTTTCAGGCTCAAAAAAATTTTTTTTTCTCTATATTGAAAAAACTCAAGTTTTCTGTAAAATTTGTTCATATTTAACCTAAACCCTAAATAGAATTAAATTTACCAATAAACACACAGTTTAAGGATAGGGTTTAGTGTTATATATGCTCATATAGGTAAATAAATATACATTAGGTTAATTTGAAGCTAGAGTGACATTAATTGGATCTTTTCCTATTAGTGTACATAATGAAGAATAAGAATTTTAAAGAAGCCAAGGAAAATATTCTTTGTTGTCATACTTCTAGTTATATTGACCTTTAGAAATGATGAATACTCTAGGTTTTAGGGTTTTATGAAGATCTATATGTACTGAAGAATTAATTGCTAATCACTAGAATTCTTAGGTAAGCCTAAGATATATACCAAAATTTTCTCTCAGATCCTTCTAAATTTCTCAATCAGCCAGCACTAATTGAGTACCTATGGTATACTTGACAATATGTTAAGTAAAGAGGTACAGAGGGAATATATAGCTTTTAAGGAGTTTAACTATATTGGGTAGCCAAGATCTACTAGTAAAAAATTGTTAAAGAATATTAGGAGAATTTTTTAAAAGGCTCTTTGAAAGCAGGGAGTATGTTTTATGTTTCTGTCTCTGTTATTCCTTCTACCTAGTACAGTTATAGGCCCTCAGTAAAGATTTATTGAGATTTCTATCAAAGATACTGTTATTTATAATAGACTCAATAAAAATTTGCGAGATGAGGAAATGTTCAAAAATGTGTGCTATGGTCCATCGGTGGTGAAAAACAAGTGCACTGAGAGCACAAGAACACATCTAGAGGTGAGATTTACATTTGGTATAAATTAGGCAGGACAGAAGGTGAGAACAGTGTTTGCAGAGGCCCAGAGATAGAAATAAACATGTCTTTGCTTAATGCTGTGAAGGCAGCAATCTGAATAAAACATAATATTGTTGAGAAATTAGGAGACAACATTAAGTACATTGGCACCATACATGGGAGATCACGAAGAGTTCAAGCTTAGTCCATGTTAGGATTCCGTTGTAGATTGTTTTAAAAGGAGAAAAATAACTGTTTCTGGGCAGTTGATCTAAGTACAGTATCAAGGATGGATTTCCAGAGAAAGAATTCAAAGTGGCTGGTTTTATCCTTTTTAGAGCCACTGAATACTATGGTTGAAGCTACAAACCTTCTCCTTTGAAATATGCCCATGTGCACATATATAAGCATTTTGTTTAAAGTTTCAGAGGGGTCATGGAACCTTCTCACCTTTTGAAGCTCATCCTTGAACCCATACTTAAAACCTTTGCTCCATAGGCAGACCGGTTAAAGAGTTGTTGTAATTAATTGAAGGGAATCTAACTTAGAAACAAAGTCAGGGAAATTAGAATAAAAGATAACATTTTCTAAATACGTTTTAAAGGAAGAATCTTGCTGACATGTTGAATGTGAAAAGCCCTCTAGGATTTTAATGTTGACCCAGGGAGAATGAATGATGATTTTACTTGGTAGTAGGGGGAGATTGGAAAGGATGAAAAAGAATTGCTGATTTTGCATGTCTACATTGACCCATAATTTGGGGTTCTCGCTCTATTTATTTTTTGCCATCTTCCAAAAAGCAAAGAAGTAGGTCTGGTGCAGGTGGCCTTTGTATAGATTTTGTTTTATGAAATTAATAGTTATAAAGCTAAGTCAAGCACTGGCAATAATGTATATTTGCAGGTATGTTAAATTTGCTATGAAGTTTGAAAATCATAGATTCTTTTTTCAGGTTTTAGGGCAATCTTGGCTGAACCTAAAAATAAAGCATCTGAATCCTCAGAACAAGACTATTATAACATGAGGCAGGAGACATTGGGACATGAACCTAGAGTAAATATGTTTCCATTCGGTGAGTAAGCTATTCTTTATTTTAATAGTATAAGCAGTATATGCAATCTGATTTGGATTTTATAAAATATTCTTTTATCAGTAGTCTGTAAATCTGACTTAGTGAATCAAAATTAATGTAGTAGGGTTTTTTTGAGAAGTTTGTCATGACTTCTCATGTCCTTAATATGTAACACTCATTTAACATATTTCCAATTGTAGTTTTCTGTGGTTAGTTATGTATCTAGATATTAAACTATGTCACGCCACTTTTTTGAGTGAGCTTCTGCCTCTGTGTAGCCAACCAGAAAGTATAAAAGACATCTACTTCTGTCCCCTCAGTATGAGTCCTAAGATTTTTATCCCTAAGATACTGCTGCTTTCAAACTAGGGCTAAAGAAAGGAGAGGAATGACAAGTGGAAGCCAGATGAAGGGGGAAATAATTGATGAAAGTAAGACCTGTAAATGTTATTTGGCATAACTTTCCTTTAGATGAAACACTTGCCATATTTTGTAGTTTTGCGTACTAAACCTATTCCTGTGAAGTTAGACCACACATTTCTACTTAACTTTCTGTGTTGAAGGCAGGGGAGTGGGAAGAATTCTCTGTTTCCTCACCATTGGTCCCTTCTGATAGTGCTAATGACCAAGAGCATATGACAAAACACTTGTTTTGTCCAATGCAATGAACAAGTTCCAATGCAATGACAGTGCATCTTACTTTCTAGTACATAAATGTTAAATGAATTCTCAACTGTATAGAAATTTAAAGATATACTTTTTTTATGTTGTTGGAGAACAACAATCTGAATTTTCAAGTTTTGACAAGAATGACAACAGAGGCCAAGAAGCTATCTCCAAACGCCTGTCAGTTGTATCAAGAGTTCCTTTCACTGAAGAGCAGCTTTTCAGTATTTTTGATATAGTACCAGGATTGGAATACTGTGAAGTTCAACGAGATCCTTATTCTAATTATGGTAAAATAATGTCTATTATTTTTAAACATACTGTGTTTTGATAAAATGTCTTTTCTCCAGTGGCACTTTTGATGTCAGATACTCTGTGTGTGACAATTTTGTTTTCTTTTTTCCACTTTAAATTTTCAAATACAGCGATACCTTAATAAATAACCCCCTGGGATTATAGCTCCTTTAAACAAAGTCATTTATTTTTTAAAAATATTTTAGGGGCGCCTGGGTGGCTCAGTCGGTTAAGCGGCCGACTTCGGCTCAGGTCATGATCTCGCGGTCCATGAGTTTGAACCCCACGTCGGGCCCTGTGCTGACAGCTCAGAGCCTGGAGCCTGTTTCAGATTCTGTGTCTCCCTCTCTCTGACCCTCCCCCGTTCATGCTCTGTCTCTCTCTCAAAAATAAATAAACATTAAAAAAATAAAAAATAAAAAAAAATATACATTTTAACGCTTATAAAATAGAGCATTCTCTGTTTCCATTTGTGCAGCCAAAATGGAGTCTCTGTACTGCTGATTAATGCTAGACAAAGTTATAAAACCCTTAAAGTTTCCTTCTCATCCCTAAGTCTTTTTCTTAAGCTTATACCTCAAAAAAACTCCTTCCCTTCATTTCAAGTATCTAATTGCCCTCTTTCTCTCTCTACATCTTCCCAGTCTTAATTGAAGCAAGGCTCTACTATCAGGCATTTGAACTTGTTACTTAATCGGTTAAACCTAATATCTCATGTTAACCATTTTTGTAATTTTTTTAAGGTTTTTTTGTTTTGTTTTTTGTTTTTTAAGGCTTTTAAGAAATGGAGTCATTGTGGCACAATGGAAAATGGTTGGCATTCCATTTCGCATCTGACTCAGGTGCAAATGAAATCCCAGTGCTGGCACGTAGCTCTGAGACCTTGGCAAATTGCTTATCCTGTCTGGGCCTTTCTTTCTTTATATGTAAAAGGGGATTATTAATACTATCAGTACCAGGGTTAGATAAGAATTAGAAATACTATAGGGGCGCCTGAGTGGCTCAGTCGGTTAAGCGTCCGACTTCAGTTCAGGTCACGATCTCATGGTCCGTGAGTTCGAGCCCCGCGTCGGGCTCTGGGCTGATGGCTCAGAGCCTGGAGCCTGCTTCCGATTCTGTGTCTCCCTCTCTCTCTGCCCTTCCCCCGTTCATGCTCTGTCTCTCTCTGTCTCAAAAATAAATAAACGTTAAAAAAAAAAAAAAAAAAGAATTAGAAATACTATATGTAAAATACCTAATGCAAGTCCTGGCACATAATAGGCACTCAGTAAGTCTAAGGGGCTTGTCAGTTTCTTTTAAAGAATTTGAGGTAAGGGGAGTATAGAGAAGTCATACTTGGCATCTGTTCCTGGCCTATAGATACACTTGACATAGTGCTTTTAGGGTGCCATGGGTGTGAGCATAAGTGGGAAGGTGTTAATCAGGTCATAGAGGCTAACGGGCCTGGAGCGGAGTAGTGCCACTCTTCACACATCCTCACTATTACTCTTCCCAGCCCTGGTCTGTTAGCAGGACTGCATGTGAACCTACTTCGGACCATCTTCAACCTCTTCTTTATTCTGACTATTTTGTGTGCACACATTTTGTGTTTTCTGGCACATTTGTTGTTATATGTAATTTTATTCTGTATTTCTTTCCCTTTTATCTGTTATGTTGAAATGTATTTGTTCCTTCACCTTCTGTATTGTTTCTTTGGTTGAATGTGTCTGATAAATAAATACATGTGTCATTGGAACACTTTTTTATTGATAGAGGAATCATCATATAAAGTTCTATCTGAATTGGTTTTATATATTCATTTGCTTTCTGAGTTTTAATTTCATTAAAATGTTGCGATGCTTGGGTTTAGACAGAACCCTTAAATTATAGCAGTGTTTCCCCCTAAGTGGGTTGTATTGTAAATATATTATGGAAACTTTTTTGGTTGTGTTATAAGCTCCTGGGCTCTCCATGTAAGGACTCCGGTATAAAATTATCCACCCCCCACCACCTTCAGCATCATCTTCCTGAATTAAAATCTGTTTCCATAGCTGAAAGCTCTCAAAAAGAGTGTGTAATCTGTGACTTCTAATCTAAGATTCTCTGTTCCCTACCTTTTGTTTTTCATATATACCACTTTTCCTTTCTCTATCACTGTAGCTAGCCAGATGACTGTATGTTCTTATCAGATTATATATTCCCCTCGTTTCATTTCCTGCTCAGTATGATAGGGAAAATTTTAGAATTTCAAAGTATATTTCAAAGAATAAATATTTAAGAAAAACTGCTTGGTTTTAGGTGTATCTGTCATATAAGAAACACCAATATTCTAAAATTAAATTCGTTGGAAAAAACTTACACTAGTAATTTCATTTTCCTTAAAATATCATGTTTATATTGTTAACAAAATCTGGTTTAGACTTTGTAGGAACACAGCTGTTGCACATATATATATATATATAAGAACGTTGTTTTCTGACCCATTTGATTCTGTATTTACTGGTTGTGTGATACTAGGGTATTTCTATATTGTTTCATTTTTATGGCAACACAGGCTTTAGGTATTCTCTTTGTTTTTTGTTTTTAATTCCCGATTCTCTACTTTGTTTTAGGTCATGGAGTGGTTCAGTATTTTAATGTAGCATCAGCTATTTATGCAAAATACAAGTTACATGGATTTCAGTACCCTCCTGGGAATCGGATAGGTGTTTCCTTCATTGATGATGGGAGTAATGCAACAGAGTAAGTACCATCTCAGGAGAGTCTAAAGCAGGGCGTACATAATATGACTTGAAGAATAAAAATAGAAAGCAGTTGACCTCTTGGGTGAGGAAGTCACACAAAACAGGTTACGGGTAAGAGACTGAATATCTCTAGTTTTCTGTAAATTATCAGTTCTTATCTTTAGTCTCCTTAGAAAAATGGCAACGCAGATGGTAGCAGCACAGCTTGCATCAATGGTGTGGAATAACCCAAATCAGCAGCAATTTCTGGTAAGTAGGTAAGAATTTAATCTCTGCAGTACATCAATAGGGTATGTAATAAATGTGGCCTCTGTTTGTTACCTATGAAAGAAAATTTTCAGAGCTGTAGTAAAAGATCACATAGGAGCCATGATATATATATCTTTTTAGCTCTTGGCTTTAAAATCCTTAAAGTGCAGTTTTTCTTTTTCTTGTTTTTGTACCTCTCTTCAACAGCAATTTGGAGGAAATTCTGGATCACAGTTGCCTCAAATCCAGACAGATGTTGTACTTCCATCATGCAAAAAAAAAGCCCCTCCTGAAACTCCTGTGAAAGAAAGACTTTTTATCGTGTTTAATCCTCATCCTTTACCTTTAGATGTATTAGAGGATATTTTCTGGTAAGATTTCAATTCCACAAAGTTACGTTTTATAATATAATTTACTTAAACTAGTAATTTAAGTCTTCTCACAATCTTGAAACTTCTATATCCAATACTTAATCAGGTAGAAATGATTTGTTTTGCAGTTTAGAAAAATTCCTTATTTATATGACCTTTTAAAATATACGATGATTTCCTTCTCTACTATTTACATATCCTAAGTCTCCACACAGAATTTCCGATTTTCTTTTAAAGACATAAAACATACAGTATTGTTTTGAAAAGTTGCATGCATAAAATGGACAAATCATTTGTTTCTTGGTAAAAAATAGACCTGTCCTCTAAAATTCTTGTTACATATCTTTCCCTTTGTAGTAGTATTTCACCTGAACAGTTTACTAAGCATCTTCTATTTTGTCCACACTCTGTTGGAACCTTAAGAATTATATTGAGTAAACAATTACCTGATTGTAAGGAAGAGTATATAATAAATATAGAAAAAGGGAAGGCACTTGTTAATTGTTTTTTTAATAGAACTCCTTGAATCTTAACTTTTTTCTTTTTGGTCTTTTTCCTGTTTGCCTTACAACAATGTTAGTGAATTAAAAAAAAACACCAGGAAACTCATTGAACAGTTGCATAAAATATCAGTAGTTCATTTAACTGATTCATGTAGTTTATTTCTTGAGCATATCCTTTGTGCCAGGTGGTCACCATGCTGTGTGCAAGAGACATTGTGTAAACAAAATGTATTATGTAAGACATTATAGTCCTTGTCCTGTGAGAGCTAATCTCATATAGGACACAGACAAGTAGGTAGTATATTACAGCCTACTGAAGTTGGTATTGTTACAGCCTAGTGAGGTTAGTGTTGTGAAAAGGAATGTGCAGGCTATGAAATACATGAGAGGAGCATCTACTTTTAAGACTCTGAGAAGACTTCTTAAAGAAGCAAGGTATAACGGAGACCTGATAGACAATAATAACTTAGCTATAGAAGAAAGGAGGGCGTTCGGATGGTTATTCCTACAGAGAGAATGTGAAAGGAGATCATTAGAATATGGAATCTGAGAGACTGTGTGGGAGGGTGAAGCAGGAGAGAACAAGGCCCATGTCAAGAAAGGCCCACAAGCCATGTTAGGGAGTTTGTCCTTACCCTGGAAGGGAATTTTGGGGAGGAAATGATCATATCTGTATTTTAGAGGGATCACTGGGAAGACAGGGTAGAGAATATTTTAAAGAGGGACAAGCCCAGGGTACAGGGAAACAAGGGAGGAACGTGTTTGAGTATTCCAAGGAAAAGATCATGACTGGCTGAATGAGGATGGGGAACTGAGTGAGAATGAAGAGAACTTGACTAATAGAGGACGTGCTTGAGAAGGAGGATTGGCTTGCAGATTGGGTGTGGGGAGAGGAATGGAAAAGGAGCCCAGAATGGACCCCAATTTTGGGACCTACGCAGTTGTATTTTTACCAATTTCAGTTGATTTTTTTTACTTTGTTTCAGTCGTTTTGGTAACCTGATCGAAGTTTACCTTGTGTCAGGAAAAAACGTGGGGTATGCCAAGTATGCAGATAGAATAAGCGCCAATGATGCCATTACTACTTTACATGGAAAGATCCTTAATGGAGTCAGACTTAAAGTTATGTTGGCAGATTCCCCAAGGGAAGAATCTAACAAACGACAGAGAACTTACTGATTCTTGAGGTAAGCCCTTTTTACTCTGAATTTTAAAAACATACCGGCTAAATATTACAGCCAGAGGAATATGTATAGAGTTTTCTTTTTAGGGATTTGGAAGCTATCGGTTAAAAGCCTTGTGACTTAAAAAAGCTTGGCTGATAAAACCACAGCACAGGTTAATTTCACAATATATTTTTTAAACCTGAATTTTGTAAACTTAAAACAAATGTTTTTGATGTTTACTGGGAGAGTGTTTTTGCCCTTCTATAAAGTAAAATCAGATTTCAATATAGAAAATTAAATAGTGGCTTTTTTTGTTTGTGAATGTCTTAGATGTTAAGAATTAGACTTTTAACTATATGCTTATGTGACTTTTTAAAATTGAAATAGTTCTAAAGATTTTTTAAGTTGAGGGATTAATGTCTTGATTTATAAATTAATTTATAATAGCCTTTATAAAGAGTGTTTTGACATCTCACTAGTGTAACACCTAAAAAGCAATATCAAATAATACGTGTTTTTGGAACTTTTGAACTTAAATGTTGGTTTTTTGTGGACTTAAATTTGTGAGTTTGTGCATTAAAACTACACATTCAGAAAGTATTCTCATATGCATATTTGTATTAAAAAAAAGAACCCAGACAATTTACCAAAAACTCTTTTTTATCTATTATAATGGTACATACAGCCATATGAATTCCTTTTTCTTTAGTTTTCAGAATCAAACTTAAATTTCTTTTTCTGTGATAATTCAACTCACATCTCCATGGCTTAGGGAGACATTCTTTAAAGTAGAAATGTTCAGCTCTTTCACTTTTTTATTCTGGAAATGAATTCTGAGTTTCAGGGGAAGCTGACAATTTCCCTGTTTCCACACACGCCAGCTTTCCCAAGTCCACTGCTGGTCAAATGATAGCAGTTGGCAAGCACTTTAGATTCACTTTGAAGTTACTGACTTGAAAGCAGATTTCTTTTTACATCAATTTTCTTTCTGACCAATTATGGCAACTAGCAAGTATCAGAATGGATTGTCTCATGCCTTAGTGCTGATGACCTTCTAATATAGAGCAAGTCAGGTGATGAGTTCCTCCTACCTAGAAGGCATTTGGCAATATTTGGACCCATTATGAATAATCCTAATTTAGAAATGTCTTAAAATATTTTATCTAATTATAAAATTCATTCCCATTACCCCATACAATGTAGAAATATTAAAATGCCAGTGAAAATGACTTAGCAAGTTCTTAAAGCTGTTTTTTAATGTTTACAAATAAAATGTTAAGACCTGAATTCTGGTTAGCCAGCTGTCTTCTAAAATAGCACACAAAAATGTGTTTGTGTCTTTGGATATTTTAATATGTAGGTAGCAATTATTTTATTCAAAGAATCTTTGTCCTTAAAAAAGTACAATAATACTATGTTTTTATTATGGGGAAAATGTATGAATTACTCTTGTGGATGAGCCTTTCCTGGTGATTATTTATATAATATAAAAATATTATACTTAAAAATCAGAAGATCTGGCTTGGAATTCTAACTCTGATACCTGACTGTGATTGGACAGACCTCTTCACCTTCCTGAGTCTGATTTTTTTAATAGGGTTAGTGAAAGAAATGAATCAGCAGAAGTCTTTATAAAAATAATGTTTTGCAAGTATGAACTAAAACTGTTGCATTGGTGATTTCAGTGAAATCTTTGAGATGTTGTCTCATCTAAATGGTCAGAAACTAAAAGTTTAATATACAGACTGTGGGCATCCAGTGCTATGGGAATGAAGCTTTATCATACCACATTTTTCCCTGTAAAAGTGGCATACCTTCATCCCATTCCCTGCATTATAGAGGAAGTGCATATACTTCAGCATGACTCTTCATAAAATATAAATCTGTCCTTTTTCCCTTTATTGAATTGTTGTACCTATTCAGAGCAAAAATAAAGTAGGGTCAGGTTAGCTGGAAATAGTGGGAAATAATCAGCTATATTAGCTTTCTATGTTTTTAAATTTATTTTTGCTGTAGATTTCCAGTTACTGTGGACTCCAATGATTCTCCTCCTTTGTTGGTATATTAAGTAAATGTACATATTTTAAGGTTCAATAAAATAATGAGAAAGTTTACCAAGTTTTACATGAAAATTGAAATTGAAATTCTTGGGAGGGGGAAGCATTTTTTTGTTTGTTTCCTTAATTTCAGGAAAACACCAGCACCACTCAAAGGTTGGTTCCTTTTATCTCTGAGGAATAGGCCTAGGATTAGGTGAGCTACACCTATAAAATAGGAAAAACTGAGTACAGCTTTGAAAGTAATTGAGTTCTATTCTGAGCTGGGTTTGATGTGCAAAATATGTTTCTTTTTCTATTTGAGGAAAATAAACATTTTAGTATTTCAGAGCATCCTGATTTTATATTAATTCACAGCATTTTCCCTCCAGAAATTCAGTACCTGTTTACATCATCCTTCTGAGTAAGTTTGGTTTTGCTTATTTGGGGGCGTCTATGATTAAGTAAGCAGATAACATTGGTTACTTTGAAATACAGGAAATTCCTAACATTATAGGAATACTATATACAACAGCTGTTTCCTTTCAGGTGATGATTTTCATACTTGTGTTGTGTTCTTTCTACAGAACAAAGACTAAATAATGACATAATCCTCAGCTGACTGACTGAAAATGTGACTGGACGCACTCCCTGTGGACAGTTGACAGCTTTTTTTTTTCATATACCTGGTAGTCCGTGCACAACATTGTTTTGTCTGGGGAGCACGAATTGTTGACATGAATTTTTGAATCCACACGTCAGTGCTAAAACTAATATAATAGTTGTTTCTTAGAGCAATATGTTGTTATGTGTAGCAGAAATAAAGTTTTCTTTGCTTGACTAAATCATGCCTTATTTATGTGAAAGAAGAGAATAAAAAATACAACAGTGTTTAGAATTTTACTAAATGACATATTTCATTGATTTTGAGATGCACATTTTTTCACATTTTTACACTTCTCAAATTGGAAACCTCTTAATACCGATTATGTGCCATACTATAGTTGACAACCTGTTTTTATTTCTTAACAGAACGCAAAATAAAAGTGCTTCCTTCAGTCAGTTGCATCTTAGATTCAATAAAATATGGTAATTGCTCAACCTACACATCCAGATTGGCTACTTACACTTTAAGTCAAGAGCCAAAATACATTATTAGAAATATTTTAGACTATATTTTATAGTTACACCAAAATTTGTTGGTAATTTTGTAAAGATCTTTTAAGATTATAGAGCAACGGTGATTAAAAAAAGTTTTAAGTTGTTGATAAGTTTAATTAAATATCAGTGGCCTTGCGGGAGGGTGGACATTTTCCCTTTATAAATACAAGATATAATGGTCACTGCAAAAATATGACATGTAATTTCAGAACAGATTATGATAGAATAGTCATTTCAAAAAAAGATTAAAGATTAAGACCCTACTATGCTTGTATTTTGAAAATCCAAGGAAAATGTTTAGCTGCTATTGAGGTGAATGATGTGTATCAAAAAGGTGTATCTAAATCAGAAACTCAGCATCTTAAAGATATTATAAATGGTATGCAGTTATTAAAACCACTGAAGTACCTCCTCATGCCTTTCACATTCTGAGTTAAACTAAAAATAATAAAAGATTAAGTTCACTGGGCGTAATAGAGTATTGCATAGTTTGACATCTCTCCATTTAAAAGTTGAAAATTCTTTTTTTGAATTGGTAATTTTAGTAAATTGAGATAAAACTTCCAATCTCCTCTTCCCAGGCAGGGCTTACTGAATGAGAATGGAATCTTTGTGAACCAAAGAGCATATTTTTATTTATTTATTTTGAGAGAGAGAGAGAGTATGTGTGAGCACATGCAGGAGGGACAAAGGGAGAGAGAATCTTAAGGAGGCTCCACACCCAGCCTGGAGCCCAATGCGGCGCTCCTATCTCAGGACTGCAAGATCATGACTTAAGCTGAAATCAAGAGTTAGTCACTTAACCAACTGAGCCACCCAGGCTCCCCAAAGGGCACATTTTATAGCAAATATTCTCATTCAAAAGCAAATATTCTCATTCAAAATGAAAAACCTAAGTAAGGAGAGTTGATTGATTATGAACAAGTAGACTTATTCATCCTAAGCTCATTGACTGCACGCATAGTTCCATTTTCATGGATTGGAACCAAATGGTGCCCTACAGGTTATCAGTCTCTACCACTCAAGTGATGTTTGAATATTCCCAGAAATATTCCTGCCAGCTGGTTAATCTAAACAGTGTAAAAGTAGGAAGGGAGTTCTCTTAAGTCATACCTGAGTCCATTGCATCTTTGGTTAATCCTCATAATTAACAAAATATGATTCCCTACAATTAATCACCTATTAGTCTTTAGGTTTTTCACTGGGTCAAACAGAAGAAGCTGAATCTTTCAGGTGATTCAGCTCTTTCAGCTCTCACACCCTCCTGCCCTCCAGATTTTCTATTTGCATTAAGTAATTCCAACTTGTCCATGCTGCATTTAATGTCAGCCAGTTTCAGCAAACAGTTGTGGTTTCAGTAAAGTGTCTTATGCAGATATATTTCCTTGATTCCTTCATATTAATTCTAAAGAGACTTGGAGAATTGTTCTCTGCCTACGAAACACTGCTTTTACAGTGCAACCGTCTGTTGTGTTTTCCAACTGCATGTCTCAGTTCTCTTGCAGGTGAGCCCTAAAACTTTATTTTGAAAAGTCAGAATGTCACGTTTTTCTTAAGATGAAGTTCTAGAACCTAAGAAATAGCATTTAATAATCTAGTACTTAACGTATTCACTTAAATGTTTACTTCTCAAATCCACTTTGGGTATAAGAACATAATACTATATTCAGATCCTTAAATGCGTTGCATATGTCAGTTACTAAAATTGCCAACATAGTGGAGTTTTTATTAGGTGTGTATTTCTTTAATTTAAAAAAAGAAAAAAAATGTTAAGCAATTCAGATCAATAAATTTCTCTTTCAAATATGTGGTTCAAATATAAATAGCATTTAAAACAAAGCCTGATCAAAACTTTCTTGTAAATTCATTGTCAGGTCTTTTACTGTAGGTTACAGATGCTGAAAGCAGGTATCAGATTTGCTGTTTCTAGAGCATCATGTCCCAAGCTATGTTCCTTGAAGTACTAATGTCTTCAGAGAAGTCCGTTATTCTTTAGAGAAGAAGTTTTCATGGTCAAATACATTTAGAAAATAGTTATTATTGCACAGATTTTTTCGATTGTGAAACTTCCCAGAGGTTTTAATATGCTAATATGTTCCGTCCCTGTATTTCCAAAAGAAGAGCATAATTTGCACTGTGAAATGTGTTTTTAGAGGCACACAGGGCAATGATATAACAACGGATGTGTTTTAGGAAAGTTTCTTCTAGCATATATACTGTTTTCTTCTAGCATATATACTGTAGATGAAAAATTAATGCAAAATACTAAGGAAATTATTACTCTAAAATCTTCTCGTTCTCTGAATTTTATTCTCTTTTACTTGGTACCTACGTGATATCAATGAACAGATAGGAGATAAGATAAGGGATTTTACCACTAGGTGGTGATAAACATTGCCACTCAGAAACAGTGAACTACAGCATTCAGATGTTATTTAAGGCCCTGAGCATGAAATGACAGGATTTGTATTGGGTAGAGCAGTGGTTCTTAAACTTAAGTGTCTACCAAGAATACCTCAGGTATTTGTTTAAAATACAGGTACACTGAGTTTTCAGGTTTGGGGGTGAGTGTCTCAGTAAGCTCCCTAAGTGATTTTGAAAGGGTAGCCAATGACATTTTCTTTTCAGTATACTAGCCTAAAGAGATTCCATATATTGGACATTAAGTTGGACCATTGTAAAAGTAAGACGTTGAGAAGTTCCTAAGTCTTTTTATCTTAAGCATTTTTTAGAATTAAGCATCTGCTTTAATATCAGTTAAACATGAATTACAATGAGAAATTGAAAAACAGTCTTACAAATAACAAGGTATCAGGCTGGCTTTTTCATATTAGCAAATATTTTTTGATATTTTTGCATAGGATGGTAATTATTTGCTTTTTGCCACCCAGAGCTTCTACCTAATTTTATTTTTTATTTACTTTTATTTTGAAGTGAATTATTTTCATAAATTACCATCAAAGATTTTGGCTCTAAAGAAATATGGGTATATATGTCATTCTTTTTAAATGACAAAGGAGCATGAAGGTGATGTACTTATTGATCATGAGTGTTTAAAAAAATGAAAAAAGAATGCTCACAAGAGTACAGAAATATATGTGTATGTATCTGAGTATTTTTACAATCCTAAAGTGAATCTTCTTATAAAATGAATGCTTTTTTGGTGCACCCAAAAACTGTTGATTTATAGGTGCAGTTGAATTTTCAGTAACTTCTTATTTGCATAAAACTAAAATTCAATGAGGTCAAGAATAAATTAAATATTTATATAGCCTTTTTATCCAGAGGTATAGCCACCTGCAAGTTTGATCTTTTTTGTATGTGGTTAGTAAGCTCTATTAAAATCATAGCAACTAGCTTTACATATGATTTCAGTAAAGAGAGATAACATAAAGGTCATCCTTATTAGGTAAGTTTCATTTCAATATCTGAATTCTAATAAATGGATTGCATTATTTCCTTTTCTAGAAACAGTAACTCAAGAACACTTGGATCCTGGGAATTGAAGGTATGGTATAACTAGGGGATCAGATAGAAATATTTAGTTAACATATGAAATTGCAGTTCATTCATTATACTGACCATGTTTTCACTGTATTTAAGGTAGAAAAGACTTGTCCTCAGTAGAATATGGAGGACCCATTATACTTTGAGAAAGTTACCAGGCCCTATGAAAATCCATTTGAGTGTTTATCACAGGAGAAGGGAATCCTATGACTGTTTCGTATGAATTGCAGCCAATATCAGATGTCAAGGTCCACGTGAGCTGGTTAACCTGCCAGCTGAGTAAGGCTGCAGCCACTGCAGCACCCTGGAGACTGCCTTTCTGACAATACTGCTACAGAAGTGGTGGAAGGAAGGCACCAGGAGACTGTTTTAGCAATATCATTTGTATTTGAAATACAGAAATCAGGAACTGTGTGAAAAAATGAGTACTGTTTTCTTTAGAAGTTGGGAAATTATTGAGCACTAAAGGGTAACCAAAGTACTTACAGATACTCCTATGAATCTATACTCTTATTTTCCTGCTTCTACTCCATTTCTGATTTTGTAGGTAAATGCTGTTGCTGCTGATTTTCTTGCTTCCATATTATCATTTTTCAGTGTTAGTAATACACAGGTGGTAGCATTCATTAGCACAGAGTTCTTAAAGGGTTTTTGTGTTGGTTCTGTTATTTTTTGTTTAATGCTAAAAGAAGAATTAAAGTAATCTACTTTAAAGTCATTGAATTAAAATCACACTTATTTAGTGGAAGATCTGCTGTATAAAAACACATCATTTAATTTTTTCCGTTCATCCTTGGTAAAGTCTGTTATATCAGGTTTTGGCACTAGAAAATAGTTTTTACATTCTTAAATTATTGATCCTTTGGCACAAGAGACTTCTTTCCTCTTCCACATTAGTACATTAGTAACTTAAGAATGTGACATTTGGGGGACAGTAGAGAAGATTACGATTTGTTACTTGTAGGACTGACTTTAGGAAGAATCTGAAGTAGTTGCTGAAAACTGGAACTGGCTGACCTGCATTGGCAATGTCAGAAATGGGCCAACAATGGCAAGAAAAGAACATACTTGGAGATATAGTACCCATCTCTGTTTTACTATCACAAACTCCTACTAAGGCCCATCTACCATTAAGTACTGTTTTGGCTTAATCCTTCCCCCAGAAACTCCTAGCAGGTTTCATTCGCTTTCACATTTACCCTGAATCTTGGAATCCTAGGCACTGTAATGCAGTCTCATCTTTCACCTAGCCGGGTTTTATTTCACTGCTGTAACTCAAAGAAAGTATGGGGGGGGGGGGGGGGGGGGGGGATTGAAAGTAGATTCCCTTTATGTCATCCTGAAAGATTAGCAATGTACTTCTACTTAGTAACTTTCAGTTACTTGTAATATAGGAATGTACAATGTCTTCTAGATTTTTTTTTTTTTAAGTTTATTTATTTTGTGAGAGAGCATGAGTGTGAGCGGGGGGGGGGGGGGGGCAGAGAGAGAGGGAGAACAAGAATCCCAAGCAGGTTCCATGCTGTCAGTGCAGAGCCTGACACGGCTCAATCCCATGACCACAAGATTATGACCTGAGCTGCAATCAAGTCGGATACTCAACCAACTGAGCAACTGGGCGCCCTGATCTTATTGTTAACTCCAGTTCCCCCAGGAGCAAGTTTCATACATTATACCAACATTACCTTTCTGGACCTGTTTTCTCATCTAGGAAAAAAATAAAATAAAATAATAATAATAATAATAAAGGCAGTATAAATACAAACACCGGCAACACTCCTATCCCAGTTTTCTGCAAAAATACCCGTGAAACATTCAAATAAAGAAGTTAATGTTATTCATAGAAACTTGGGTAAGAATAGTGGAAACTAGAAGGAATTTTTACCAAGGAAAGCTATAAGGGGTGGATTTTTAAAAAACGGCTGACTCAGAATCCACATCAAAACAGCTTGTTGGTAAAGCAAGATGACACCTTAGCTTCTCATCATCTAACGTTGCTTATTATCCTATGTATAAGAAGGCTGTACTAATCATTCAAGACAGCTACTGAAAGCCCCATTCGGATTCTTAACTAGTGGCACTAAAGCTGTACTATCTTGGAGCTTTTCCTTAACCAAGAGAACCACAGCTGTCATTCACCTAGGGGTGGGGTGAGGGGGTGTAGTCATAAAAGGGAAGAATAATGACAAGGGCAACAAAGGGATCCAAAAAGATCTCTTAGCCTCTATCCATTAGCAGATGTAGAATACTTAGAGCAAGATTCTTTTAAGAAAGGTGTTCTTTCCAGCCATCTTTCCTAAGAACTTTGGTCATATTTTAAGGAAATTCCTTACCTTCATCTACACTAATCCTATGTCCGATGGACTTAGTTGGGTTTTCTGGAGGAATTAAATGGGACTAACGTTTCTGACCACCAGCTGGATCAGCATTGGCACCTGAGTGGGCTGAAAAATACCTGAAAGCAATCCTCGGAATTGCAATCCTCGGATTCCGAGGATTCTGCAATTGGTCTGACTGAATCTGTCCTCGTTGAGAAATGAGTAACTAAAAGGACAAGAGATATGAGCCAGTGTTTCACAAAGAAGGCCAAGAAGAGATCACAGTTTTTTTGCGTGTGTTTGTTTTGTTTTGTTTTTTTCTGGCAGAGGAAGGAAGAATTGGGTAAATTTCTTATCTTTTATAAAGATAACATTAAAATATTCTTTTTTACTTTGACAGGTAATGTAAATTTAAGAATAAAATTTAAATCTATTAAATGACCATCCATATTAGGCATCAAGGAAATGCACATTAAAACTCTAGAAAGATATCCTTACAACTGTTTAGCAAAAATTAAGATATTGACAATACCAGGTGTTGGTGAGAATTTGGAACAGCAGGAACTCTCATAAACTGCCAGTGTTAACTGTAAATTGGTTCAACCACTTTGGAAATGCTTGACAAATACCTACTAATGTTGAAACATACAGCTACCCGCAACTCAGTAATTCTACTTCTAAGCATGTAAGCAACAGAGATAAGAACATATGTATACAAAAAGTAGAAGAATATTCTTAGCATTATTCAAAACCTCAAAGTGGAAACAATGCAGTGTCAACAGAATGCATACATGAGATACTACTCTGTAACAAGGACATGAGCTAATTTGCTACATGTAATAATTGGGATGATTTTTTAAAAAAAATTTTAACATGTATTCATTTTTGAGAGACAGAGTGCGAGTGAGGGGAGGGGCAGAGAGAGAGGGAGACAGAGAATCCGAAGCAGGCTCCAGGCTCTGAGCTGTCAGCACAGAGCCCAATGCAGGACTGGAACCCATGAACCATGAGAATCCTGATGTGAGCCATGGTCGGACACTTAACTGGCTGAGCCACCCGGGTGCCCCAATAATTTGGATGAATCTTACAAATATGATGTTACTAGAAGAAACAAGCCAACAAAAAATGTGTATATGAGTCCCACTATAAAACAGTTCAAAAACAAGCAAAATATACTTTTAGGCAGAATGGAATGGGAAGGGGTCAGAAAGGGGGTTTATGGTGTGCTGGTAATGTCTTCACCAGCGTGGCGGTAACTTTGTGATAACTTTTTGAGCTGTACTCTTAATGGCTTATGCATTTTTAAAATGTATCTTCTACTTCAATTAAAGTTTTTGTTTCTTAAATGAATTAAAGCAAGATCAGCATGAGGCTAATGGGGCAGACACTTCTGCAGTATAAGAGAAGAGCAATATCCTGGGGCACTTAGAGTGAAGGGCTTTCTTTGTTTTTCCAGTGCATGTATAGCAAGAAATACTAGAAAATATTTGCCTCAGCTCCCACCCTGGTGCAACAGAGCATTATGATGATGAGGGTGGAAGAGTAAGAGAGTAAAGAAAGGGAGGAGCCATGTTAAAATTTGTGTCAGAAGCAGTAAATAAGGGGTGCCTGGGGTCTCAGTTGGTTAAGGGTCCAACTCTTGGTTTTGGCTGAGGCCATCCGTTCATGAGTTCGAGCCCCACATCAGGCTCTGTGCTGATTGCAAAGAGCCTACTAGGGATTCTCTCTCTGTCTCTCTCTGTCTCTCTCTCTCCCTCCCTCCCCCTCCCTCCCCCCCTCTCTCAAAATAAATAAGCATTAAACATTAAAAACATTAACATTTTAAAAAGTAGCCACAGTGCTAAAGAAAATTTAGCCTTAAATGAAGACCAGTGAATATCCCACTGGTTTTCAGAACCCTGTGGGTTCTCATGAACCAACAAAGGAAAGATGGAGGGGGTTCCCCACCACTTGTTTATCAACCAGATCAGAGCTGCCTTCAGTGTTCTATATTGTGCTTAATAAGCTTTCCTTTAAGGGATCCTGCAGCTTAAAGATGTGACAGTAAACCAAAGCACCAGGGTAAAAGATAAAAAGCCCCTTCAGATGAGTTCAGTGAGAGAGAAAAAGTACAGATTTAAAAGGCTGGTTACAAAAATTTATCCTTTGAATAATAGGTGTTCCCAAAGAAAACAACAAAACAAATTAGGTAGTAGTTTTAATAGGAGAAATCTTGATCTAAAAAAAAAAAAGGCTCAAGTCTAAATGAAGATCCTGTTTTATACATTAAATGCCAGCTGGAATGGAGCAGAGTTTTGTAGTTCAGGATTTCTCCAGTCATCCACATGTGAAGGTAACAAAAAAAACATCTGTGATCTGCAATGCACTACTTACTTGCCCTTTACAGAAAAAAATTATTTGAATATAATCACTACATTACCAAAATGAACCAAAATTAAGAAGAAAAGAATGAGGGAAGAAAGTTGGTGGGTATTAAAATCAGTAAAACTACTAGGATAGTGCAGATAATTATATTTAAAATATATTATTTATTAAATGATTATTCTCAAAAAATTTAAATGGGGTTTATTAACTCCAGATTAAGTTAATGAAGAACCAAGAAGGGATCACAGTTTCTTTTTTAGGAGGTGAAATGAGGGGTACAATCCAAACTTTTGTGGAAAAACAACAACTTGTTTTTTACTTTGAAAATTAAATGTAAGTTTAAGAGTCTTATGAAATCTGTTAAGGTGATTAATAATAAAATTATTAACAGAATGTTTCCTGTCCAAATCCTTGAAAAAGAAAAAATGGAATTGCATATTTGACAAAAGTCAAAAGAAAAAGAAGAGCACTTAAGACCAAAACTGTTTAAATTCTAAAATCAGAATGAAGTGATTTGCTTCTTCCAGAACACTTACCTTTAGATCAAATTCTGCCACATACACCTAACATGAAAAGTATTTCAGAGTACAAGAGAGAAAGTATAAGTAGCATATTCACTCCTAAAATTACAATTAGTAGTGAAGACGACAAACCATAGAGTTCATATGCAGGATAATATAGGATTAAAATGCAGAAATACAAAAACCTTTAATGTAGAAATTGTGGGAGATCTTAAATGTTCTGTGAACTATCATAACAAATCAAGTAGAAGTGAGATATAAATGGGAAAAAATAATAAAGCAGAATTACTATATAGAAAAAAGAGGATATAATTTTTTTCCTCAAATGGAATTGTTTACAAATTGATCAGATAGCAACATTGAATAACAGGCAGTGTAAGGGACCCAGAAACATGTCTTAACTTCTGCCCATCAGCTCATAATATTTACAGCCGGGATCATAAAACCATCAAACTAGTTCTAAAGTGTGTTTAGCCTCTTTGTTCTAAAGACAAATTGCGAGGAAATCATGTACCTTCTATTCTAAACCTGGACCCTCTGGGCCTCCTTCATTCCTGGAGGAATGAAATGGATGAGCATTTGGTGCCCATCTGCTGGACATTACGTCAGCATCTGAGCAGACTGTAAAAGCTGAAAGCAATCCTTGCAGTCTGATAATTCCCTTGAAGTTCATTTTATAGGGCAGAAATTGTACAGGCTCTGTTCTTTGATCACAAAGTAATAAAACCAGAGAATAAAAAGCACAATCACTTGGAAAGTAATTTTAAAGGCCTCTTCTAGTTATTTTGTCAAAAAATGCAATAAAAGAAAAGCGAAACAATGGGGAAAAAGGTTGGGGGGGTATGTTTAAAGCTATGCTAAAGGGCATATTAATAGCCATTGTTGCATAAAGAGGGAAAATGGGTGAGTAAAACATAACACTAGAAAAAGTAACAATAAAGATAAGATTAATTAGAAATAAATTAGAAAAGGGGCACCTGGGTGGCTCAGTCAATTGAGCGTCTGACTTCAGCTCAGGTCATGATTTCGTGGTTCATGGGTTTGAGCCTCACATCTGGCTCACTGCTGTCAGAACTGAGCCTGCTTCAGATCCTCTGTTCCCGTGCCCCTCCCCTGCTTGCACTCTCAAAATTAAATAAACATTAAAAAAAGAAAATTAGAAAAAAAGTAAAAAGGCAACCTGGCAAATGCATTTTTTAAAAATTCAAAATCAGAAATAAGGTAATGAAAAAACAGAGGAAGCTTAAAAATAAGTGCCATCCTCAATTATATATTTTAATTTAAACATTTGTTATGAAATGTTAGGTACACGAGTTTAGAATATCCAATCAACAAGAATTAGAAAACCTGACCAGGTCAATAACCAAAGAAAAAATTCAGGTAGTTATCAATGAATTTTAGATCCTCAAATGAGCCCCATCACTTCTAAATTCTTCCAGACTTCAAAAGCACATTATTCCTGTGGTTTATAAGTTTTTCCATGCAGCCAGAAAAAGGTGAGAATATATATTGATTTTGCATAAATAACATTACCCTGACAGCAAAACTGAAAAGGCAATGAAAATCAAATCCATATATTGTTAATTTCCACATGACTATGGATATAAATAAGCCAAATAAAATATTAGAAAGTGCAGATAATATGTCCCAAGAACATTTCACCATTGCCTAGTAGGGTTTATCCTTTGGTGAAAAAGCAGTTTACATGAAGAAAAATTATTACTGTAACACTTATTTTCACAGGACCATACTAAGATCTACAAGTTGATTACTTACCCATTCTTGTGGTTGTGCAAATGCTGTGGACAGTTCAGATTATATTTGGTTTACTTGAAACAGTCACTAGCTGGAGGAGTGGTATTAGTCTGATGTATGTATGAATCAGTGTCTAACCCTCCCCTCTAACTACATGATGGCTATATAATGGAGAAAGTATGGATGAATATTAGTGAGGGAACCAAAATGTCTAAAACTGCTTCTTAGAAAAATAGCTAAATTTATTGAGCCCTCACTATTTGCCAGGCATAAGGCTAATTGGTTTGCATACATCTCAAAACTTATGAAGTAAGTACAGTTTTTCTTGTTTTATTGAAAGGAATCTAAGGTGCTTTGAGAGAAATGAAGTAACTTGCCCAAGATCACACAGCCAGCAAAGGGGGAAGCTGGCCTTCAGATACAGATAGTCTTCTTTAAAATCCATGTTCTTAATCTGTACACTAAATGTCAACAGCTGTGACAAAGAATTCAGAAACTACCACACACCAACTGAATATTATGCAACAACAACAAATCCTTCCAAAACTATGAGACAGCATGGAAATACTATATCCCGTACAAGATTGAGAAGCTTTTGTGAGCAAAACCTGTTTATTTTTGTAGCTTCCAACCCAGCTATGCACTTTATACATAATAGGCACAAAATGTTTATTTAGATTACAACATAAAGGGTTCTATGCATGTCTTTTACTACAGAGATTCCATAAACAAATCCATATTTTCTATAAATATCCTGGTAATTGTTCAGATGCCATCTTTTAAAATTGAGACCCTACTTACTAGGCTGAGTTTTAAAGATTCAATTTCAATTTTATGTTTCTGTTGTTTTTCATAAATGTATTAGTGGCTAAATCACAGTCCACGTACAAATCTTGGTGGTATTTTAAAATAACAGGTAACATTTATTGAACTCTTGCTAAGTCAGTACTGCCCTAGGCACTCTAAGGCATTTTCCCATTTAGCAGTCCTAATAGTTGTGTGGAATTGAGGTTAAATGACTTCTGCCAGGACACACAGCAAGCAAATAATGGAGCTAATATTCACACTTAGGGAGTATGACTCCATGCCTTCGCTTAAGTTCACATTGTGTAATTCAAGTGCTGTTCTCTGTTTAAGAATGAAGTATAAAATCTTTGTTGTAAAAATAGAGCACGTAATGAAGAGATAATTTCATTCCATTGTGTGGCCCCTTGAGAGTGTGGGGTGAAGAGAAAAATATAACTGAGATGAGAGGAAGTGCAGAAAGCAAGAGAGAAAGGAATAAGATGGCAAAATAAAGAAATGATGACTCAGTGGCTTTGTGGTCAAAGCATTGGTTCCTTTTTTTTACCTTGGTTGTACAAGTTTAACTAACAGCTCTATTAAGCACCTGTGTACTGAGTGCCAAGAGACATGATGGTGAGAAGAAAAAAAGATAGCTTCCTTGCCTTTATGTAAATTAGTCTAATTCAGATTTAGTTGAAAACTATGAGGTCAGGGGCGCCTGGGTGGCTCAGTCGGTTAAGCGTCCGACTTCGGCTCAGGTCATGATCTCGCAGTCCGTGGGTTCCAGCCCCGCGTTGGGCTCTGTGCTGACAGCTCAGAGCCTGGAGCCTGCTTCGGATTCTGTGTCTCCCTCTCTCTCTGCCCCTCCCCCACTTGCATTCTGTCTCCCTCTGTCTCAAAAATAAATAAACATTAAAAAAAAGAAAAGAAAACTATGAGGTCAGCTATCACTTGGGTTAAAGCAGGCTGGCTCCTCCTATACCTAGCTCTTTCAAAGGATTCACCAAAACAAAAGAATTCCCCTTTTACTGTCCCTCCCCCAATTTGTCCACACCTAATTCTTTTTGTTTTACAGGGTCTTTTTGTTCTGTTATATTTTTGAGGCAAAAACTGTAATGCGGTGTGCAAATAATAAGTATTAAGATTCAATACATTTTGACAAATGCATATATACTCTGGCAACTCACTGTTTGAGACTGTTTCTGTGTCTCTTGAAAGGAGAGACTCTCTCTTTTCAGGAATGTTTTTATCGTGAACAGTCTTGGAAGATAGTGTCTCCCTCCAGAGCAAAAGGCAGGTTTGTTTACTGTCCAGTATAATAAAGGTAATGTCTTCTTCCAGAGCAAAGGGCAGGCACAATTACTGCCCTTTATAAAAGATTTAGGTTCCTGAAGCTTGAAGATCTTCAGTTCTGACACAAGTATACACTGTATACACAGCATCTTTCTGGACCCCTCTGTGTTACCTGTTTAAGGCTTAGGGAACAAGAGGAACCAATGCGAACACCTCCAAACTGCTTATTGTGCTATGGATAATAAAGTTCTTTGTCTCTGACCCAGGAGTTTTGTGTCTTCTGCCAGCATCCACAAGACTGTTAGGCTAACTTGCTATCTTGCAAGTAGGGTGAAACGTCAGACCCTTCACGGTTCTTGACAGCCACCCTCCTTCAAGATACAGACTTTTCCATTGGAGCAAGAAGTTCCCTCACGTCTCTCTCCCATCAGTCTCACAAGAGACAATCCTCTTTCTGATTTTCACAATAGATAGTTTTGCCTTTTCTAGAACTTCACATACATGGAATCATACAACATATACTCCTGTTTCTCTGCTGCAATCAGTATGTCTGTGAGATATATCCATGCTGTTGTGTGTATCAGTGGTTCATTCCTTTTCATGTCTGAGTGGTATTCCATTGTTAGAATTGTCCTCAATTTATCCATTTCCCTGTTGATGGACATTGGGTTGTTTCCAGCTTGCAGACTAAAGCTTCTGTAAACATCCACATGTTTCTGTTTGGTAATGTTTTATTATATACAGGAAATCAGGAACAAATCACGTAGAGTTGCTTTTGAAGATTGTTCATTTTTGTTTTAGAAGACACTTATCTGATCTAGACCCAAATTTCCAGCTCCATCTCTTTTGCAGTGGGCAGCAGCTGAAATTTCTGTCACAGTTTTCAGCCTTCCATCTGTCGTGTTTCACCTGCCCCCTTGGAGTCTCTCCTGCACGAGCACAGCTAAAGGAGTCAGCTAAAAATTGGGGTGAGGTTTATTATAGATTTAAGACTCTGTAGGTTGTGACTCTTTCCCTTTTTGATTATCCTCCCTAACTTCAAAGTTGCTTGGGCATCTCTAAACCCAGCCAGCCCATTGACTCCTCAAGCCAGTATGACTGCATTTTTCTGCTTGAGTTCTAGCATTTTTTCACTCAAGAGGATGTGAGAGTGTCCTCCGGCAAAAAACTTTATAAACACAAATCTCACCTGGTGTGATTCCCAAAATGTTTATTCCCCTCAGTTTCTGCCTGCTTTTGGTCATTCTCCAGTGCCTTCAAATAGCTGTTTTTCAATATGTTGCCCAGAGTTTATAATTTGTATAGAAGATTTAGTCAATAAAAGCTTCTTTACCATTTCCAGAAGCAGAATTCTGCCTAGTATATCTTTATCCCTTATTTTAAATCTTCTGTGTCATCTTACTTTGGATATATCTCTTATAAGCAACATGGAACTGGTTTTATATTTTATGGAATCTGATTCTGTTTGCCATTCAATATGTTGGTTTAATTGTAATTTACGTTTATGTGATTGATGGCCTCTGGATTTAGTACCATTTTATGTGTTCTGTTTACCATTATTTACATTTGCTTCTTTGGTTCTGGTCTTTCACTAGATTGAACAGATTTTCCCCCCACCCTTTATGTTTTCCTCATTTGGAAGTCATAAATTGTATATCTCTTCCTTATGTATATATATAAAATATATATATACATGCATATGTATATATAAAATATTTATGTCTATATTTCACATATATATCTAAATATACTTCTATAAAATTTTTGCCAAAGTCTTCAATAGTTCTGTCTTCCTTACAAACTGGAAAAGAACATTAGTTCCTTTTATTTACCCTTTTATTATTGTCTAAAAATTTAGCATCAACTTTTTTTTCTTTTTGGTGCAATTGTAAATGGGATTGTCTTCTTAATATCTTTAATTACTTCATTGTGTAGAAATGCAACAGATTTCTATGTTAATTTTGTATCTTGTGACTTTACTGAATTCATTTATCAGTTCTAGTTTTTTGGCAGAGTCTTTAGGGTTTTCTGTATATAGTATCAGATCATCTGCAAATAGCGGTAATTTTACTTCTTCCTTACTACTTTGTATGTTTTTTTATTTTTTTCTTATCTGATTGCTGTGGCTAGAACTTCCAACACTTCTTATTCCAACAGAATAAGAGTGCAACCTTCAGTGGTTATTCCAGTGAGATGTGTTTAGGAGTTTTGTTTTGCTTTTTTCTGTAAATGCCTTTATTTTGCTTTTACTCTTTGGATGATAACTTTTGCTGAGTATAGAATTCTACATTCAGAGTTCTTTTCCCCTCAGCAATTTGAAGCTGTTATTCCATTGTGTCCTATCATTTACATTTCCCATTTAGAAATCTGATATTACTTTAATTCTTTGTCATGCCTTTAAAGTTAATTATTTTTTTCCTCTTTGGTGAGTACCTTGTCTTTCCTGATATTAAAGGAAAAGCTCTAAGTTTTTCACCACTGAGTATGATGTTAGATGTGGATTTTTGCATATATGACCTTTATTATGTTGAGATATATTCCCTCTAAACTTACTTTGCTGAGACTTTTTATTGTGAATGGATTTTGTACTTTGTCAGATGGTTTTTCTCCATTTATTGAGATAATCATATGGTTTTTATCTTTTCTCTTGTTAATGTAATGTATCACATTAATTGATTTGTAAGTATTGAACTACTCTTATATCCCTGGAATAAATCCTACTTAATCATGGTGAATGATTTTTTTTTTTTTTTTGAGACAGAGAGAGAGACAGAGCACACACAAGTAGGAGAGGGGCAGAGGGGGAGAGAGTGAGAGAATCTTTTTTAAAAAAAGACTTATTTATTTATTTGTTTGTTTATTTACTTATTTAGAGAGTGGGGGGAGGGGCAGATAGAGGGAAAGACAGAGAATCCCAAGCAGGCTCTGCGCTGCCAGTGCAGAGCCCGACACAGAGCTAGAACTCACGAACCGTGAGATCATGACCTGAGCTGAAACCGAGAGTTGGACACTTAACCAACTGAGCCATTCAGGCGTGCCAGGTTTTTTTAACGTGTTGTTGGATTCAGTTTGCTAATGATTTGTTGAGGGTTTTTGCATCTATGTTCATAAGAGATAGTGGCCTATTGGTTTTTTTGTTTTGTTTTGTTTTGTAGTGTCTTTATCTGGTTTGCTACCAGGATAATGCTGGCCATAAAGTGAGTTTGGAAGCTTTCCTTCCTCTTCTGTTTTTGTTGGAATAGTTTGAGAAGGATAGGTATTAACTCTTTAGGTGTTTGGTAAGTGATTGCTTCAGCAGCACATACACAAAATTGGAATGATAGAAAGATTAGCATGGCCCCTAGACAAGGATGACAGGTAAATGGTAGAATTCACCTGTGAAGCCATCTGGTCCTGAACTATTATTTGTTGGAAGTTTTTTGATTACTGATTGCCTTTCATTGCTAGTAATCAGTCTGTTCAAAATTTTTATTTCGCCTTGATTCAGTTTTGGAAGGTTATGTGTTTCTTGGAATTTATCCATTTCTTGTAGATTGTCCAATTTGTTGGCATATAATTTTTCATAATATTCTCTTACAATCCTTTGTATTTATTTAATGTCAGTTGTTATTTCTCCTCCTTCATTTCTGATTTCATTTACTTGAGTCCTCTCTTTTTTCCTTCAAGAGTCTACCTAAATGTTTATCTTTTCAAAGGACCAGCTCCTGGTTTCATTGATCTGTTCTATTATTTTTTTCATCTCTATTTCATTTATTTCTGCTCTAATCTTTATTATTTCCTTCCTTCTACTGGCTTTGGGCTTTGTTCTTCTTTTTCTAGCTCCTTTAGGTGTAACATTAGATTAGCATTAACGTTTTATGGATTTTTTAAAAAAATAAATATTCAAATATACCAACATATTTATGCTCACTATTGTTTCTTTTTGTTAAAATAACAACTTAATGATATGTCATTTATATGCCATAAAGCCACCATTGTTTTTTGCATTTAACTTCTTTCTCTAGGGTTCACATTTTTTCTTGCAACCTTCAGTGGTTATTCCAGTGAGATGGGTTTAGGAGTTTTGTTTTGCTTTTTTCTATAAATGCCTTTATTTTGCTTTCACTCTTTGGATGATAACTTTTGCCTGAGTATAGAATTCTACATTCAGAGTTCTTTTCCCCTCAGCAATTTGAAGCTGTTATTCCATTGTGTCCTATCATTTACATTTCCCATTTAGAAATCTGATATTACTTTAATTCTTTATCATGCCTGTATAGTTAATTATTTTTTTCCTCTTTGCTAAGTACTTTTCAGATTTTTATCTATATTTTTTCTTAGTTTTGTTAAAAAACACTTGACGTATATCAGTGTATTAGGTATGCAGCATGATGGTTTGATTTACTGTGTTTGATATCCTGCAGTTTACCATGATGTGTCTAGATATGAATTTATGTTTATCCTGCTCAATACAGAGTGCACTTCTAATTTTAGGGGTCATTATTCAACTTTGGGAAGTTACTTGGCACTATCTCTTCAAATATTTCTTCTTTGTAATTTCTCTATTTTCTTCTTTTGGAAGTTCCATTAGATAGAGTCTCTCAGTTTGCCCTCTGTATCACTTGTTTTCTCATTCTTATTTCTTAAAATCTCTTTCTGTTATGGGGGGTTTGGGAGGCTTGGTTGGTTAAGCATCAACTCTTGATTTCTGCTCAAGTCACGATCTCACAGTCGTGAGATCGAGCCCCACTTCAGACTCTGCACTGAGCATGGACACTACTTAAGATTCTCTCTCTCCCTCTCCCTCTTCCCCTACCCTGCTTGTGCTTTCTCTCTGTCTATAAATAAATAAATAAATAAATAAATAATCTCTGTTTCATTCTGGATTAATTACTCAGTAATGGTTTCTAATTTGGATATCTCTCTTCGACTATGTGCAGACTAGAATGTCCATTGAGTTTTCTATTTCCATAGATATATTTTTCTAAAATATGTATGCATCCCTTTATCTTTTTGAGTGTATGGAACAGTCTTTTTCTTTAGATTGTCCTTTTATTTTTATTTAATATGAAGCAAGTTATTGTTCTGATTATTGATTTTATGGCAGTGTTTTTTAGTGGTAGATGTCTTCATGTGCTTTGGAACTTTGATTTTCATTTTCATTTTGAATGGGAAAGGTTGCTTTGTCATCTACACCTTTCTAAGGATTTTGCACTTGGCCAACAAGTTCCCAGGGTCTCGAGTCTCAAACCAGGTCTTGCATTGACAGTTTGAGGTTTCTCCCCTGTGTTGATTAGTCATTGCCAATTCAGTCTCAAAATCTCAGTGGTACACAACAATAAGCATTTATTTTGCTCACAAGTCTATGTGACAACTCTTAATTCAGACTGTGGGTCTATAGTCACCTGGGACAGTTCCATGTGTGCTCATTGTTGAGCCCAGGCTGAAGGAAAAGCAGCTATCCAGGGGACGTTCATTTCATGATAAAGGCAGGAGCACAATAGAGGAAAGAATTTTGCAAACCATTGTGCAAGCATTTCAAACCCTTGTTTATATAACTTCTACAAACATCAGTTGGCCAAAGCAAATCCGATAGGCAAGTCCCCAGTTAAGGAGCAATTTCTTCAAAGTTACAAGGCGAAGGGTTAACACAAAGAAGGGTGAAGGATCAAAGTCAGGAGTCATTTCAGTCAACCACAGTCCACTCTCTTGACCACAATTATTTGTATGTGTCCCACAGAAAAACAGACTCACCCTTAGCCCAAGACCTCCAAGACCCTCATCCAATCATGGCATCATGATCAATATTCAGTAACTTATGACATACATCAAATTTGAATGTGGCTCCCATTGATCTGGAAGCCTATGAACTAAGATAGTGAGGGGGAGTGTAATCTTCCCCCACCATTATACAACATGGAATGATGGAACTGGGATAGGATAACTACAATTAATTCCTAGTCAAAGGGGGGAGATTAAAAGGCATTACCATTCACTTTTTCTGAAATACCATGGGAAAAATGTACTCCTATTCTGAGAAGAAGGAATTTTCCTTGATTAGACCCTAATTCTCCCTGGCAGTGTGTCTCCAGTCCATCGTTCTCTACTGCTCTTGGCTTCACCCTCCTAGAAGGTGAATTCTTTAGATTTCTGTCTTCCCCCTTTGGTCACTTCTGAAATGGGCATTGGGAAATACGCCCCTTGTGGTACTAAGAAGCTTTCTCAGCTACTTCCTGCCTATGAAAAGCCTTTGGCCAGACATCTTTTTTATATCTCAGTCTCATTCCCTATTAGTCTTAGCTGGTGGTTTATCACTAACAACTCTCTCAAAAATGGATTTTCTATGCATTTGTTTTCAGTGAGTTCTGTTTATCAGAACCATCCTATGATTCTTTTTGGGACATGCCTCTCATTCTAGACTTCATTATGAGAAACTTCCACCCATTAGGCTTCTGAGGGACCCCTGCCCTTAAGTTTTCTAGAAACGTGTTGGTCCAACTGAGAGGTTCTACCAGTCATCTCCTTAATTCTTTCAGCTGTCTTAACAAAGGAAGTTGCAGCAATGCCCTTGGTTTAATACCCCACCCCCACCCTCCACCCAGGCTGAATCTGAGACTCTCTTGCTGGCTTGAGATGAAGAGTTTTATTTGCCAAATAAGCAAGTTCTGGGGGCTAAAGTCTTCTTGCAAGTTGGAAGGTTTTTTTTTTCCCCCTGAACTTATCTCTTTCTTATAGTACCTTATAAAATAGAACTAAAAGTAACTGGCTCATACTTTGATCACATGCCTAGAAATCATCCTGCTATCTTTTGTGTTACCACTGGCAACACTTTTATGAAATACAGGTTGCCATTTTTCAGCTTCTGTAATAGTTTCCTTACCATCCATCACCTGCCCTCTAAACTAATACCACATATTTTTAGGCTTTTATTACTTAGCATCTCAGTATTAGGCTTTCTGCACCAGCTAGCTATTGCTGTGTAATGAACAACCACAAAATGTCGGTGACACATAACATTAATCTTTTAATTCTCTAGTGGGTCTGCAGGTCAGTTACAGCAGCTCTGCTTTATATCACAGGTCTGTGGGCAGGTGGGGCAGCTCTGGTCTGCAAATACTCGTGCTTAGGCCCAGGTTGAACAGTGGCAGTTACCCCAGGGAAAGCCCTTTTCACTGAGGTGACAGAAGTACAAGAAGGTAAGCCCCGTGAGACAAGCACATTCCATCACATCTACTAATATCCCACTGGCCGAAACAAGTTCCATGGCTGAGCCCTAAGTCAAAGGGTGGAAAAGTATACTGCCTTCTGTGGAAAGACCTTCATACTTAGCATAGTAGAGGATATGGGTACAGAGAGGGGAGAAGCATTTGGGCCAGTAATTTATGTCACCCTCCATGGTCATATGTGGGACTGCACTTCTGCTTCCGGAAGCATGCAGCTTCCCATGAAGTAGCCAGCAGCAGTGTTTTAAAGTTCCCCTGTGGGAGGGTGGAGGTGAGTGAGGATCACCCAGCCCAGCACCTAGTTTTAGGCAGCAAACCTGTCCTTGATCTCCATCTCATCTAGGGCACTTTTATTCTCTACTCCCCCAAAACGTGTCAACTCTCAGTTGCTTCTGCCTACTTCACAATCCAGTCCAGCAGGCCCATGGATGGCTCCAGGCCCCATTTCTTTATTGTATTTCTTTTCTGTTCCCACCTCACAGAAATGTTTATCCTATTGAACAAACTCGTGTCTCTTTTTTTTAAGCTGTATATTCTTTCTTACGTATCACAGTCATGGATTTGGAGCAGGGGAAACCTTGAACCTTGAACTTTAACAGCATTGCCACCCAAAGTTGTAGAATACCATGTGAAGTTTCTCTTTTATTTCTGTGATGCTTTTTAAAAATAAAATCTGTTTTGACATCTCTTGGCACTTAAATATGTCTAAATTTAATACATTACAAAATATAACCACTTTCTCAAAGGATAGACATCAATATTGGAATTCAGTACATTTGGAAAAATGATCAGGCTAATTGTATAAAAGGAAAATAGGAAATAGTCCTCTATTCTTAACAATAAATCTGATCATTAAGATAAACTACTTTTAAATGTGTATATTAAATATTAGTATATTTTATCACAACCCGGTTATCGCATTCTCTGTTCTAAGCCTTTCCAAATTTTTATCTCTTCTTTGTTTTTTGACTTTTTACTATATACAATGTATTACAGAAAATTTCAAATATATAATAAACACAGCATAGTTTAATGACCTCTATGTACCCATTACTGAGCTTCGTAATTATTAATCATGGCAAACCTTGTTTCATTTATACCAGGGTTGGAGAAACTATGACCCACAGGTCAAATCCAGCCTACCGCCTGTTACTGTAAATAAAGTTTATTGGAACACAGCCATGCAGTTTGTTTAAATGTTGTCTCTGCCTGCTTTCATGCTACAATAGCAGAGTTTTGTAGTTGCAACAGATTGTATGGCCTGCAAAGCCTAAAACATTTATTATTTAGGATTTACAAAAAAAAAAAAAGTTTGCTGACCATTATAATGTCCTCTGACCCACCCTCCTTAGCAAAAGTATCTCTTTCATATTTCATTTTAAAATATTCCAATATGGGGGCGCCTGGGTGGCGCAGTCGGTTAAGCGTCCGACTTCAGCCAGGTCACGATCTCGCGGTCCGTGAGTTCGAGCCCCGCGTCAGGCTCTGGGCTGATGGCTCGGAGCCTGGAGCCTGTTTCCGATTCTGTGTCTCCCTCTCTCTCTCTCTGCTCCTCCCCCGTTCATGCTCTGTCTCTCTCTGTCCCAAAAATTAAAAAAAAAAAAAAAAAAAAAACCGAAAAAAAAAAAAAAGAAAAAAAAAAATATTCCAATATGTATTCTAAAAGATGAGGACTCTAAAAAACAATACCATTCTTATCCTAAATAAATAGCAGTAGTTTATAGTTTTGTTTCTTCTACGAGTGTCTCACTGAAGAACAAGTGAGAATTCTATAATATTTCTTTTTCTTCATAATGTGTTATCCAGATCCACCGTAGTCCACCCATAGTCTAACAAACCATTTTGTTACCTTTGAAAAAAACTGCAGACTTTTTATTGTCATTAGTAGTTCATTCTCAGTAATTTTAACAGTTTCACACCTTACCTGTAAATGACCTCAAAGAACAAAATATTCTGAATTTAGCAAAGCATGTGAGAAAGTTAATAAGCAATAATAGCACAGTCACCAGAGAGATTTCAGCAAAACTGCAATTTGAGATATACTAAAGGTCCTATGAAAAAATACAACATATAGGGGCACCTGGGTGGCTCAGTTGGTTGAGCATCTGACCTCGGCTCAGGTCATGATCTCACAGTTTGTGAGTTTGAGCCCTGCATCAGGCTCTGTGCTGACAGCTCAGAGCCTGGAGCCGGCTTCGGATTCTGTGTGTGTGTGTGTGTGTGTGTGTGTGTGTGTGTGTGTGTGCCCCTCCCCCACTCACACTCTATCTCTCCTTCAAAAATAAACATTAAAAAAAATTTTTAATACAGCATATAAAGGCAATCTCACATTTTTAAAAGCCTAATGTTAGTAGAGTTTTTTGGCACACTGGTTTTTCTTTTCTTGAGAAAACCAAGGAATTCCTTTCAGAACCTTACAGCAACCTAGTGAGGCAGAGCTTCTTTTCACATAAAATGATTCCACTGAGACACAAACCCATGTCCTCTGCTTAAAGTCCACCATGGGTGCTGCTGAACTGGCTGTCACAAATCTTACCACAGAGCAGTTTTAAACAGGTTTTATCACCCTTTACAGGCCTTCGTTCTAGAAATGTCCTATGTTATGCAAAGTATTACTAACTACATTACCTCCTAGCTATGCTAAAGATATATTTATACACGGAAGATATTGCAGTAAACTCTTAGGGAATCTGTACCTTTGGAGCTAGGATTTCAAGCACAGAGTGTTGTATCTTTCAAATTCAAAGAGCAAGAAACAATCTATTATATAGCTTTTATAAACTCCTCTTTAGCATTTGTTTTACATCCTTGTGATGAGTCCACACATTTCTATTGGAGAGCTGGCCTTAGAGGCTTGGAGAAATGGCTCATTCTGGGGTTTGGGCAGAGGAAGTACAAATTGAACCTGGAACATCTTCTTGTGTTAGAAATTAAGGAAATGCCTCCCAAAATGATGGAGGGGGGTCATGTCAAAAGGACACAGCCATCAGCTTGAAGTGAATACCACTAGAAAAATCTGGGATGATTTGGGCATTAAAATAAATAATAATAGTAATAAATTCTAACCATTGAATAAAATATGAATCCACAAGTCAGTAATGATATAAATAAATTATATGTTTAATGAGAATGAGATAGTTACAATATCTCAAAGTATCTCCCTACAAAATACTTATGGATTAAAAAGGGATATGAGGTTAGTTTATAATAGTAGCGCCTAGAAGACATCATTTTATTTACTTATTTATTTAATGTTTATTCTTGAGAGAGAGACAGAAACAGAGTGTGAATGGGGGAGGGAAAGAGAGAGAGGGAGACACAGAATCCAAAGCAGGCTCAGGCTCCAAGCTGTCAGCACAGAGCCCAATGTGGGTCTCAAACTCACGAACCGTGAGATCATGACCTGAGCCGAAGTCAGATGTTTAACCGACTGAGCCACCCAGGTGCCTCTAGAAGACATCATTTTAATCGAATTATCCAAGTGAACAATACCCCAGTAGTGAGCCAGATTGAAAATGTGGAACCTGCACCCACCCAAAAGGATGTAATGAGAATACTTCATCACTTCTGTGAGATGTCTGCCAAAGGAGCATGACCTAATTGTTAGGTAACATTAGAGCTAAACTGGGGAACATTCTAAAAATTACTGATCTAGAGGCACCTGGGTGGCTCAGTCAGTTAAGCATCTGACTCTTGATTTCTGCTCAGGTCACAATCTCATGGTCATGGGATCAAGCCCCACGTTGGGCTCTGTTCTGACAGGGTGGAGCCTGCTTGAGATTCTCTCTCCCTCTCTTTCTACCCCTCTCCTGCTCCTGCTCTCTCTCTCAAAATAAATAGATAAACATTTAAAAAAAAAATGACTGACCTATAATCTTCAAAAGTGATAAGGTCCTAAAAGTCAACAGAAGATTGAGGGACTATTTGAGACTGAATGAAGACTTCTAAGGAGACATGAAACTAAATGCAGCACTTAATTCTGGACTAGATCCTTTTGCTATAAATGGCAATGGAACATTTGGCAAAACTTGAACAGGGTATAAGGATTCAATGGTAGTAATGTGTCAATGTTAGTTTCCTGATCTTGGTTGGTTGTATCATGGATAGGAGAATGTCCTTGTATATAAGAAATACACACTAAAGTATTAAGGGGTAATGGAGCATCTGGTCAGAAACTTATTCTCAAATTGTTCAAATAACAAAAGTTCCTTATACTATTTTTGTAAGTTTTCTGTATGTTTGACATTGTTTCAAAATGGAAATGTTTTACAAAAATGCAAAACTAAATGCACATAAAGTTAGGGCAGATTCTCACAGATGTCTGTTACATAATGCCATTTTCCTTGGCCACAGGTACAGTTCCGTTACAGTTTTTGCCAGTCTTTCTACTTGACAAAAACTTACATCAAAGGCAGTTGTTTGTCTGTGAAAGCTTTAATAATATCACATTTGTTTTTCTTTGGGAAGGGTGAGCAATTTGAAAGGCAGAACAAGAAAATTCATCATTTCAACAAATGTTTCTTGAATAACATATCAAGCTCTGTGGTAGGTACTAATTTTCTCTCTGTGGTGGACACTGGGATACACTACCCAAATTCCCTTTCACAACTGAATGTCTTATTCCCCTACCTTTTAGGAATGTTGCAGACAACTCAGCTCTCACCTGTCAGCCCCCTTCAGGGATTGCTTCAAGTGAGAGAGTGTCCTTACCTTCACAAGGTGTTCTACATCTGATCACTGGTCAATGTGAAGGCATAATGCCTGGCCCTCTTGCCCCACTCAACTCAACTTTTCTTAAAAGGGTCAAACTGTCTAAAGAACATTCCAGAGAGTAAAGGCTTTCATTGAGGATCTATCACGGCTCAATTTCTCCCTCTGTCAGTTCTTTTCCCCTCTCTTTGCCTTCCCTTACCCTCATGTAGGCGATGGTCCCTAGAACGCTCTTCATGAATCTCCTGGCTGCTAATCTCTGACTCAGAGTCAACTTAGGGAATCCAAACTCTGCCAGCTTCTCTCAATGATTTCTCTATACAGCCAAAAAGGATCATTACTTTTCATTTTTTTACTATTAAACACAGCTATAATTTCTAAGATTAAAATTTTATGACTTTCCATCTTTTTCCCCATATTGAAAAGATTCATGTGTGACCTTCTCTCTTGTCCCCTTCGCTTTCTGTTTCTTGATCAGCAAGCACAAAATGGGGAGATACAGAGACTAAGCAAATGGAAATAGAAAGACCACAGGTGGAAGCCAGAGTCTGTTTTGGGAAGGCAAGATTCAGATACAGGACAAGTTTGTCTTAGCCTTCACCTCTCGTTTCTTTGCTATTTATTCCCTCTTTCAACCCCTGCCTCCCAGGGATCCCTTGTCCAAGGTATTCAGATGACACGGCTCCTCCTTTCTCAGGAGATACCATTATCAACAATAGCCAAACTATGGAGAGAACACAAATGTCCATTGACTGATGAATAGATAAGGAAGATGTGGTTTATATACACAATGGGATATTACTCAGCCACCAAAAAGAATGAAATCTAGCCATTTGCAACAACGTTGATGGAGCTGGAATGTATTATGCTAAATAAAATAAGTCAATCAGAGAAAGACAAATACCATATGATTTCATTCATATGTGGAATTTAAGAAACAAAACAGATGAACATATGGGAAGTGGGGGGAGCGGGGGAAGAGGAGAGAGGTAAACAAACCACAAGAGACTCTTAATGATAGAGAACAAACTGAAGGTTGATGGAGGGAGGTGGGTGGGAGATGAGCTATATGGTTGGTGGGTATTAAGGAGGGCACTTGTGATGAGCCCTGGGTGTTGTATATAAGTGATGAATCACTGAATTCTATTCCTGAAACCATATTGTACTGTATGTTAACTAACTAGAATTTAAATTAAAAAAAAAAAAAGTAATTCATTCTCACTGAGGTGTTAGGATGAAATGTGTCATTCTCCTTAAAGAGTTTACAGTAGAAAGAGTCTTGTTTTTTGAGGCTTACTAAAACTGAGAGTACTTCCACTGAATGGTGAAAGGAAAGCAGCAAATCTATTGACATTAGTAAGATGGATGGTTTTGGCACTCTACTGAATCATCCATATAGACAATCCCCTTCTCCATTTACACATCAATTGAAGTTCTCTTATACTAAGTCCTTGGGGAATTATTTTGGGAAAAGCTAGTATTTGGAACCACTCCTATTTGAAAAACTGCTATAAATCCTTTACCCTAAGCATTCATAGATTCAGTCATTTTTTGAAGAAAGGGTGAGGTTTATAAATTCTTAGTAACATAAATTAGCTCTATTTTGTTTGTTAATGTCTATTTTTAGCAGACCATGGGCCATACAAATAAATGTTTAGGTTAAGAAAATGATAATCTATTTTTAGGGCTGATGAGTTTTAAAATTCTTCCAAAGTAGGTAGTTTTAGCTATCACTATTTTTTTAAGTGTTCAAGTTATATAAATGCGATATGCAATCTGTTTTATTATAAAGCACATATCCTTATTTCTTTTTCTTTTTTTTCTTTTTTTTTTTTAATTTTTTTTTAGTGTTTATTTATTTTTGAGACAGAGAGAGACAGAGCATGAGCAGGGGAGGGGCAGAGAGAGAGGGAGACACAGAATCTGAAACAGGCTCCAGGCTCTGAGCTGTCAGCACAGAGCCCGATGCGGGGCTTGAACTCACGAACTGTGAGATCATGACCTGAGCCAAAGTCGGACGCTTAACGGACTGAGCCACCCAGGCGCCCCTTTCTTTTTTTTCTTTACTGATATAAAATATCATTTGAATGCTATAACCTAATGCTTCAAGGGTCTTGTTTAAACAAAGAAATTAAGTCTTTGTTGGTGTTTGCCTAATCTCTTTTCTGTTTTCAAAATTGATCCTTTATTGGTCATTTTTCAATCTTTACATATGTGCCTTTTTTTTTTTTTTTAAAGTAATCTCTGTACCCACTGTGGGGCTTGAATTTAACAAACCCAAGACTGAGAGTCACATGCTCTACTGACTAAGCCAGTCAGGTGCCCCAGTGCCCTTATTTTTTGACAAGACATAAAAGTGGTATTAATGCTTCCACTATGATAACTAGGTCCTGTGTGTTTTTGATAATCAGGACATGAGTTTCATCAAATCATAGACCTCAGAAATCAGTGATCTAAACCTTTGTTGTAGTTTGAAATATAAATTAGCTTCAGCTCTTTCATTTTGAAGGTTATACCCCTAGGTCTATTTAAGAATTGGGCTTATTTGAATCTTCTTCTTTCCATGAGATTTAAGATCTATTCGTGTAATCTCTGGTATCACATTGATTTTTATATTCTAGGACAGTTCCAAAGGAGCCAACTAAAGATGGACATATTTTTTTCTCCTCTGTTAAAGAGTTATTCATAGTATGTTACCATTAGTTTAAAGAGAAGTGTCAAAGACCTTTCCCCAAAGAGTTTCCATCTATGTGGGTAGGTAGAATCATATGTACAGTGCAGAATTAATTTGTAGTACTAATTTTCAGAGTCCAAATGAGTCACTTTTAAAAAGTGGATTTTCAGAGGGTTATAGGATAGAAAAACGTGTGTCACTGGGCATATAATATATACACTAAAAGCATTCATAGAGAAAGGATTGGAATTAAAATGAGGATTAAGAATGGAGTTAGAACAGAAAGTGGTGATTATGGAAATAAGGTGGAAATTATGGAAACGGCAATTATTGAAATGGAATGGAAAACAAAATAATTTACCTTCAGATAACTTTATAATCTTTTCATGTTTCTACTCACTAGTAGTACGAAAGTCACATTTAAATCTTAACTTCCATTAGCAGAAATGTCGGTAAAGTCACTTTGTTTTACCAGGTAATAAGATGACTTCATTTTCTTTTATTTCTTTCATATGTGTTATGTCTCTTAGAATGCCAGAGAAAAAGAATTTTAGGGTGTTTTAATTTTTAAACATATTGTAAAAATTAGCAAATTAAATTTTATAATTTTAGATCTTTTTTTTCTTTAATCCTACATCATTCTTCTGGGCTTGGCTGATTTGGAAGATCCATAAGCATTTCACTTAATACTCTATGCCAGAAAGCATCTATAATCCATTAGAAAAAAAACACAGTCAACATTTTAATGCATGCCTTTTTAGTCTTATTTTTCTAGTTTTATATATTATTTTTAATATATAATGTATAGATAGATACTATTTTTTATACAAGTGATATACTGCTCATACAATTTTTTAAAACCTTTTATTTTTAAAATTTTTATTTAAATTCTAGTTAGTTAACATACAGTGCAATATTGGTTTCAGGACTAGAATTCAGTGATTTGTCACTTATATACAACACCCAGTGCTCATCATAACAAGTGCCCTCCTTAATACCCATCCCCCACTAGCCCATCCCCCACCCACCTCCCTCCATCAACCCTCAGTCTGTTCCCTATCGAGTCTCTTATGGTTTTTTTTTTTCCTTCTCTTCTCTTTTTTTCCCCCTTCCCATATGTTCATCTGTTTTGTTTCTTAAATTCCGCTTATGAGTGAAATCAGATGATATTTGTCTTTCTCTAACTGACTTATGTTGTCCTATTGTTGGATCCTTAGCTTGTTTTCAATTCCTGACTATTATGAACCACACTGAGATCAACAATGAAAAAGCTTATGGCTAAACATTAAGGCTACAGGTCTATTTCTTTAAGATAAATTCTCACATGCAGAATTGATGGATCAAAGAATGCACAAATTTTTCAAGCTTTTGATATATGTGACCAAATTACCTTTCAGAAAGGTTGTGCCAAATGATACTCCCATGAACAATGTACAAGAGTACCTGTTTTCATACCTTCACCAACATTGAATTTCATAATTTTTCACAATCTTTGGTGAATGGCAGAATGAAGGGGGAAAAAAACAGTGTCTCATTTTACCTAATTAAAAATTACTCATCAGATTTCCTAATTACAGAAAAATAGTTTGTTAAAGACAAAAAAAAGTAGTCCTAATGCCAAGATCAACAGATAAGCAGCACTAAGACATTCCTTGTATATATGGACATTTTCTGTTATGGTTTTTACTTTTGACATCATACTAACATTAGACAGATTTTTACCTATGTTTTCATCTAATGCTTTTAAGAATTTACTTAAGTAACTTCTAATTGTAGTAAAATACACTAACATAAAATTCATACCTTAATCATTTTGTAAGTGTACATTTTAGTATTGTACAGTTTAGTATTGTTAGGTGCATTCACATCATGGTGTGATGTATCTCCAGAATTTTTTCATCTTGAAACATTGTAACTATTGCCATTAAATAATTCCTCATTTTCTTCTTCTCCCAGCCATTTGCAACCACCATTGTACTTTGTGTTTCTATGAATCTGACTACTCTAAGAACCTTATATAGGTGGCATCATATCTTATCTGTCCTTTTGAGACTGGCTTATTTCACTTCACATAGTATCTTCAAGTTCATCCATGTTGTACTACCTGTCAGAATTTCCATCCATTTTAAGGCTGAATAATACTCCATTGTATGTATATACTACATTTTGTTTATCCATTCATCGTCAGTGGACACTAGGGTTGCTTCCACCTTTTAGCTATTTTGAATAATGCTGCTATGAACATGGGTATACAAAATTTGTACACGGCCCTACTCTCACTTCCTTTGGGTATATACTCACGAGTGGCATTGCTGAATCATATGGTATTTCTATGTTTAAATTTTTGTGAGGAACTGCCATATTGTTTTCCATACTGGCTGCACCATTTTATGTTCCCACCAGCAGTGCACAAGAGTTCCAGTTTCTCAGGGTATCTGGGTGGCCCAGTCGGCTGAGGGTCTCCTTTGGCTCAGGCATGATCTCATGCTTCGTGCGTTCAAGCCCCACATTGGGCTCACTGCTCTCAGCACAGAGCCTGCTTCAGATCCTCTGTCCACCTCTCTCTCTGCCCCTCCCAAATAAATAAACATTTAAAAAATAAAAGGAGTTCTAATTTCTCCACATTCTCACCAACACTTTTTTTTTTAAAGCGGCCATCCTGATGGATGTGAGGTGATGATTTAAATTTTTTTTGCCTCTCTTTCTCTCTCTTCCACTCCAAATCTTGGATCTGCTTCTCTCTGTTAGCTTTATAATACGGGGCCTGATATCCATATAAAATTAGAAACATAGCCTCCGGTGAATCCACACTCATCATGCTCATAGCTTAGCAACAAACAGAAATAGAAGTGCTTCCTCTTAGCCTCAACTTGGAAGATATCAGGGAAGGACACTTATTGGCATAAACTAAATCACACACTCATGTGTTGGACCAATCACAATGGCCAAAGGGATGTACTCTTTTTTATTTATATGTATATATTTTTGAGAAATGGAGGTTACTCTGTGATGGGATAAAGCCTGCCTTCAGAGCATAGAAAGGATGAACAATTCCCTCAAGTGAAGGACGAGATGAGTAGGACAAACGTGGCCATTTGGAGAGTCATTCTGAGCTGGGTAGTCAACCCAATGTGTGTCTGCTGCACAAAGAAGCCTTGATAAGCATGTCTACTACATGTTTGAAACCTTGATAGCTAGAGTTTGAGTTCTTTAGTCCCTGCTGTCTTATTTTTCTCCTCTTTTCCACAAGAGAAATGAGGTTGGGGGTGGGGGGAGCAGAATACTTTTATAAATGATTTCTTTCATTTCAAGCTGTCTATCTTCTTTCAGACCCATTGTCTAAAGACAAGCCCTACATTTGATGAGAGACATACTCTACTTTAAGAAAGTTTGTAACTAGAAATTGTGTATTCACCTGCAGCATTTCGAAATTTATGGTGTTTATACTCTTGTTCATGTACTTTTCAGTTCTATCTTCTCTGAGAAGGTCAAATATTACATACCATCTGTTTCTGTGAACAGAAAGCGCATTTTCTGATGAACAGAGCTTTTTGTAACTAAGAAAATATAAGACTATGATTTTTAAGTATCATGACTTAAAACCCCCATAGTAGGAGACTAACTCATATGATTTATTGCTAAATGAACTGGAGAATATATTTTCAACAAAAACAAATGCTCAAAGATGGCCCTATCATTAATTACATCTTCTTTTAGACATTTCAATTCAGTGTAACCAGAGTTCTGATCTATGATTAACCTCGTATCTTAGCATATGACAATTATGAAATTTATGATTACAATTACCATTTATAATTAAATAAATAATATTGATTCCTATACCGATTGTTTCTTATCCTATATTAGTTATGCTAATTCTAAAATAAATTGCATTCTACATTTCATTCCATCGTTATTGTGATAACACTGCCACGCACATTCCGAATCTGTATATGTGATGGGGAACACCATCCCAACTGAGATGTATACAATGCCTTCTCATTAGTTACCTAACTCCTACACATCTACTCAAATAGCCAAGATCAAATAGTTTCCTAACACACTATGTTGGAAAGGGTTGGGAAAACACACTCTCATCCTTAATAAGTATACGTTGATGCAAACACTTGGAAGACAATTTGGCAATATTTATCATAATTTTAAAAGTGCACACCAATAGACTAGCAATTCCACTATGGAAATTTATTTTATAGATATGCATTCACGTCTGTGAATTAATTTATATTTTATGATACCCGTTATATTAGCTAAAAATTGTAAACAAATGGAATAAGCACAAGTGATAGTTAATTTTATATATCAACTTGGCTGGGCCAATGTGTCCAGATATTTAGTCAAATATTATTCTGGATGTTGTATGAGGGTTGTATGTTTTGGATGAAATTTTCATTAAATCACTGGACTTTAAGTAAAGCATATTGCCCTCTATAAAGTTGGCGGGCCTCATCCAATCACTGAAGACCTGAATAGACCAAAAGACTGACCTCCGTCAAACAAGAAGGAATTCTGTCAGCAGATGGCTTTTGGACTTGAACTGCAACATCACCTCTTCCCAGTTCTCCGCCCTTGCAACCCATCATTCAGATTTTGGACTTCCTAGCCTCCATAACTGCATGAGCCAATTCCTTAAAATAAATTTCTCTCTGTTTACATATCCACACTATTGGTTCTGTTTCTCTGGAGAACGCTGACTCATACAAGAATTGATTAAATAAATTCTGATGTGGAAAACAGTATTTCTATAGTCATTAAAATGGAATATCCTTCAGGAAGTATTCTTCAATTTAAGAACTTCAGTATCCAACATGTATATAATGATACTGTTACATAATTTCTACTATTACATTAGCTTCTTTGCATATTGAACAACTCTAGAAAGACACAAGAACCCGGACCGAATGGTACTGCCAGGGAGGGAAACTGGATGTTGGCAGCAGGAAGAGAAAGATTTATTTTTACTTGATCTTTTTTCAACTTTTGGATATTATAAAGTGCTTGCATCAAGTATTCAAGAAATAATTGTTTTAAAATATTCTTATTTTAGTTTAAGCTGAGTGTATTCTTCATTACCTATTCTTTGTTATGTTGCTTTTGAAAGGGACAAGGCACAGAAACCAGTGTTCTAGATCATTTTAAAAATATTTTTTTAATTTAATGTGAATCTGAATCATATTAGCATGTGTTGTGACATGCAATAATTTAGGTTTTGCATTTGAAACAACAGTATAGTCATTCTAATTTTTTAATTTGGCATATGCATTACCTGCATTCTTTATAATACAAATGCATGTTTTTCTGTGAAACTTTCATATTTGTAGTTTAAAGTTTGAGTCATTAAAATGCAAGCAACAATTAAATTATATGCTTTCACAAACTCAATGTATTTCATTTTCCTTAATGATCACTATAAATGCACAATTTCTTTTAACCCTTTTACCTTTGAAAATGCATCATAAAACTTTTAAATGGTAACTGTTGTTAACAATGTTGTAGCATATATTTGAAAGTTGCTTAGAGTATAGATATTGAAAGTTCTCACACACAGGCACAAATTGTAACCATGTGAGGTCATGGATGTGTTAACTAACCTTATTGTGGTTATCATTTCACAATATATACTGATATCAAATCCTCATGCTGTGCACCTTAAACTTACACGATGTTATATGTCAATTATATCTCAATAAAGCTGGAGTAAAAAGAACTTTTCAGATTCTCATCCCAACGCCAGTAATACTTGCTAGAGATAAATACCACAATGAAATCCATCAAAACATGCTACCATGTTCTTCCTACGTACAAATGATACCCGTCATCTCTCCACTGTTGTATTACTGTAATGCAGTCAAGTCAGTTGTGGATCGTAAATGTTCTATTTTCAATCTATCTTAAAGAGTTATTGAATTTTAATCTAGCAAAGAATAAGCCATTCTGAAGAAGAAATTCTTAGTCATCTCTCAGATACCCAAAGTAACTTATTAAAAAAAAAATCTTCTCCATAGTATACTTCTAAAGACAACTATGATAATTTGTGTATTTGAAACTCATGAATACATAATCAATACAACATAATTACTGCTGTTGTAAAAGCCATTTGGGATAAAATGTTAGGCTTTTGGGATAAAATGATAGCTGTTAGGCTTTAAAAAATATTATTTTAAACTTACATCCAAGGAGAATGAGAGTAGTTGAAATATAATAGCATCCTGTTAATGAGTAAGGCATTTGGGATCCAGTCATCTATAATAAACCAAATGATGTATATAAAAAAGTTATTGATCTCAATGATGTATATAAAAAAAGTTATTGACCTCATAGATTCCCGCATATTCAACATCCTTTATATAACCGTGTAGCAGAAGCCCTTGGTACACATACGCCCAGATACATCAATGTCCCTTTCTTAGAGAATTCATCTGGATAAATTCATGTGCCAAAAAAAAGGAAATCGGGGGAGAGGAGGCAGGAAGATGAAAGGAATAACAGCATTTTATGACTGTCAGGATTTGAGAATCAGTATTTCATTTTCAATCTTGCTAGAGGAAAAAACAAAACAACCCCAGCACTGTTACTTATCCTTGCTGGCTTCTTTCTAAATATGTTTGTTTAGTAACCACTAAACCATTGGTTACAGTCCATCTTATGAGAGGAGATTAGCAGCAGTTATTAATGTTAAGAACATAAATATCTAATCATTCTTTGGCTGAGTAGAAATTTGTTTATTGCCTACCCAGCATATATTCCTTCTTCTCCCTTCAAACAGCACTTGGACTTTCTTTGGGGGAGACTGCCCATGGTGTTTGAGTGGGATTTACCTCATTTGTGACTGCAAGTGTGTTTATAAGATTTGACTAGCAGTGTAAATCCCTCCCTTTGCACTCTGACTGGTTTAGGGACAGTGATTCGTTTATTGCTGTATACTAATTTTGTAGCTAATAACTTACTTTATTGTATTCTTTTACTGTTTAAAGATTTTTCTCAGGTTTTCCAAATATACAATCATACCATCTGCAGATCATGGTAACTGTACCACATTGTATCTCTTGTGTTTTTCTAATTGCATCAGCTAGTACCTCTAACAGAATGTTAAATAATGGTCAATATTAACCTCTAAGCCATCCTGAACTTGTTCCTGACTTTTTTAATGTTTTATTTATTTTTTGAGAGAGCGTGAGCTGGAGAAAGGCAGAGAGAAAGGGGGACAGAGGATTCAAAGCGGGTTTCACCCTGACAGCAGTGAGCCTGATGGGGAGCTCAAACTCTATGAACTCTGTGAAATCATGACCTGAGTTGAGGCCAGATGCTCAACCGACTGAATCACCCAGGTGCCCGTGTTCTTGCCTTTAATGAGGATGTTTCTAGTATTTACTCATTTGGCAAGATGCTAGTTTTAGGAATTAGGTAACTATATCTTATCGTGTTCAGGAAGTTTGCTTCTATTCCTATTTTGTTAGGAGGTTTGTTTTCCTACACCAGTAATGGCATATACAAAAATTGTTTTATGATTTTTATCCTTACATTTACTAATGTAATAAATTGTTGTATCTTAGATTTCTTAATTTTAAATCATTGTTGCGTTTTTTGAATAAACCTTACTTGGTCTGGTATATATGGCACAACTGAATTCTACTTGCAATTTTTTTTAAAGAAATTTTGCACCCATAGTCATAAATGAGATTGGTTTGTGGGTCTTTTTTAATGCAATCATTGCATTTCATTAAATTTACTTAGGGGTTTCCTTGCTTTAATGCTCTGAAACATTTTAGGTAGCATTAGACTGTTTTCCTATGAATTTTCTGTGAAAACTGTGAACCTGATTTTTTTTTTTTTAATCAAGAGCAGGGAAAAGATGAGGTTTTTCATTGTGTTGTTTCTTCTGTGGGAATTGGTCTATTTGAATTTCCTGTCTCTTCTGCAGTTACTTTTAGTAAATTATATTTACCTGGCTATAGTACTACTAAATATCATGAATAAGATGGTCCTTATTATTACATCAAGGATTATAACTTCTTTGAAAATGTCCATTCATCTCTGCATCCCTGTTTTCAACTTTCTTTTCATAGATTATAAAGTTATCTCTGATAGGGTTAAGCTGACTCACGATTCTTTTGACTTCTTCTGCGTAAGTCGATTCTTTTCATGTCTTATTTTTTGTGTTTGTGCTTTCTTTGTCTGATATTAAGATTAATTAAAAGTTTCTATTATACTGTTACTATGTCTCTCTTAAAAATAATTTTTGCGGGGCGCCTGGGTGGCTCAGTCGGTTAAGCGTCCGACTTCAGCTCAAGTCACGATCTGGCGGTGCGCGAGTTCGAGCCCCGCGTCCGAGCCCCGCGTCCGAGCCCCGCGTCCGAGCCCCGCGTCCGAGCCCCGCGTCCGAGCCCCGCGTCCGAGCCCCGCGTCCGAGCCCCGCGTCGGGCTCTGGGCTGATGGCTCAGAGCCTAGAGCTTGCTTCCGATTCTGTGTCTTCCTCTCTCTCTGCCCCTCCCCCGTTCATGCTGTGTCTTTCTCTGTCTCAAAAATAAATAATAAACGTTAAAAAAATAAAAATAACTAGTTTTACTATTTTTAAATTTCCAAAATTATTGATTTTTGACTTCTCTATCAGCCTTTCTCTTTCCTTAACATTAATTTGTGGTTAATTTGCTAACTTATTAATTGATATATTTTTATTCTTTCTTCTTTGTTAATGGATGTATTTTACAACTATGAAGTTACCTTTTTGTACTGCTTTACCTGTGTCTCATTGGTTCTGATTTAGCTTTTCATTGTTGTTTTTCCTACATAGGATCCAAATTGAGTTTGAATTTCGTTAGCACCCAAGAGCCAAGAGCACTCCTTCTTTTCAAATTTCTACATAGTAGTAGTGGTAGAAGTTTGTGGAATCTGGGTTTGCTATTAATTTTTATTCTTACTGCATTGCTATCAATCAACGTTGTCCAACTTTTTCCTTTCTGTAATTTATTGAGATTTTCATTATGGATTAATACAGTCAATTTTTATAAACTTCCTACGGACACTTGAGGATATGTTTTCTGTTTAACCATAAGGACTATCTCATGATATTATTTGTGTGCAATAATTTTACTTATTTTTTGTCTTCTTCATCTGTTGTGGACTGAAGTGATTAATTTCCCACCACTAATGTGTTTTCATTTCTTATCGTATCACCTTCTTTTTTTGCGTTTTAAATGCTAATGCTATTTTACTTGATAATAGATATAAATTATTCATTTTTTTCCTATGAACTGTACCCTGGAATGTTCTAAAAGGCTGTACTTTTTTCATCTGATAGTTTTTGGCCTGAATCCAGCCTTTTCTGGTATAAGATCACCATCTCTGTTTCTTTTTGTTTGCATTTGCCTAATTTACTTTGCCTCATCCTTTTATTTTTACCCTTACGAAATCACTTTGTTTTATGTATCTCTCTTAGATTCAGCACTGAATTTGATTTGTGATACAGTCAAAATGTACTTTTCTTTTAATAGGTGAGTTTAGCCCATTTATATTCATTGATTTAACAAATATATTTGGGCTCACTTTTTGTTTTTATTTTTAAGTAATCTCTACACCCAAAGTGGGCCATGAACTTAAAACCCTGAGATCAAGAATCACATGCTTTACTGAATAAGCCAGCCAGGCGCCCCTAGTCTCAATTTTTTAATGTTATTTTTGTAATTGCTTTTTCATATTTAAAAAAATAAGTCACTAGCAGTCACTTTTCTATGATTTTTTTCCTTATGTATTTCTTCTGCTAAATAGGAAGACTTGTATCATTCTAGTTTTTACTTTTACAATTACAACTCTATATAATGTCCCAATCCTTTGTTTATTGGTATCTCTACTATTTTCCTACCATAAGCATGGATTAAATGAATATTTTCTCTTCCACCCCCTACTTCTTCTCTACTACACAATTTTATATTGTATTTATCCATTGACTTTGAGCGATTAAAGATAAGGAAATCAGCATATTTACATGCACTTTACTTTTTCTTTTCCCCTTGTGACTTTTGTTAGTTTTTCATTTTTGCATTGTCAAGCACGTAAGATTTGTATTTCGTTCTGTTGCCCTAATCCCCATACTGTTTTACTCTTAGATAAATATATTCATTGCTCCCTGCCAGTCCTCTGTAGTAAGTAGTCTCTTAGATCATCTTTTGTTTCACCCGTGTTTGTCACATGATAGAATCATTAGGTAGCACTCAAGGGAATAATATGCATGGTCAAAACTTTGTTTTATACTTTCAAACTTGAGCAACAGTCAGATAACATCTTTGGATGCTGATTTTTGGAACTTTTTCCTTTGATGGTTTTCTAACATTGAATATTGTGATGTAGAAGTCTGAACCTAGCTTTATATTTTCCTTTTCCTTGAAATTTAGTAACTTTAATATGCTCTATCTGTTCTGCGGGAGTTTCTCCTAGGATATATCGAGTCTTTCAAGATGTAAGTTCAAGTATTCTTTTATTTTAGGAAAAATTTCTATAGTTACATCTATAAGTATGATTTTATTATCTTTGTTTTCCTACACTTCAATTATGCAATTGGTTCACCTTTGCTTGCCTTTTATATCTAAAATTGCTTTCTAATCCTTTAAAAATGCTTTAAATTTCCATTTCACTTTGCTTACTATTTCATTTCCACTCAGTTATGTCCTTTCCTGTCTTTTCAGCAGGCCCTATTTGCCCATGTATTCCTTCCCATTTTCTCTCATTTGTTTTCTTTTTTTTTTTTTTTTAATTTTTTAATGGTTATTTATTTTTGAGAGAGGGGAGTGGGGCAGAGAAAGAGGGAGACACAGAATCCAAAGCAGGCTCCGGGCTCTGAGCTGTCAGCGCAGAGCCCGATGTGGGGCCCAAATCCACAAACCATGAGATCATGACCTGAGCCAAAGTCAGATGCTTAACTAACTGAGCCACCCAGGTGCTCCTGCTCTCATTTTTCTGATGGTTACATTTTTTTTTTCTTCTACTCTTCCTTGAGCTCTATCAGCTCACATCTCATTTCTTTCTGTTGTGTTAACATCTGCTCCATGAGCTCTTGTATCTCTGCTTTATGCCTTTTCCTCATAAAGGAGATTCATTCATTCTGTTCTAAAGATTCATGGTAAAATATTTGATCATAATTTTCAGCTGTTTTACGGAAACATTTTTCTGACAAGTGTACTTTATTGACCCTTTGTTTTCTCTTTTCTTTGTGTAGCATCTTGTATAGATACTGTGCATATTCCATTTTGATTACTTATCTCTGAAGCAGCTGAGTTTTTCTATGCTACCACTATACCTGCAAGAAAGACCAGCACCAGTCATAGGCTAGCTGAAATGTTTTTATAACCTTGATTGTGTGTACTTTTGTTTAGCTTTACTTCTCTTTAGCCAATGGTGACAGGCAGTGAATTTTCACAATGCATTTTTCTTTCTCCTGCTCTGCCAAAGAGAAATACTGCTTGCTGCAAATATAGCCTGTCTCTGTATTTCCTCATTTAGATCTTCTTCTCCTGCTTCTCAGAACCAAACCAGGGCTAGGGTACTCTCATGGCCAGCATGTGGACCTTGTCTCTAGTGTTATAAACAAGGGATTTCAGTTTTGGAAATAAAGGTGTACCTGTCACCTTTAAGAAACATTCTTTTTTGTCTCTAAGATTCACATCCATAGACCCTCTCACCACTTTTGCCAAGTGTACACTCCTGGCATGATCTCTCCTGCTTTGGAGGAACCATTCTACTTGTTCTATAGTTTGGGATTTTGGCTGTTTCCTTCGTATAATGGGATATATAGCTTGTGAGTTTCTTTCTTTCTTTCTTTCTTTCTTTCTTTCTTTCTTTCTTCCTGCTTTTGTATGGTTACCAATGAGAGAAAAGAGAAATGACAACATCACATGGTATTTTTTAATTTTTTTTTAAAGTTTATTTATTTATTGAAGAGAGAGAGTGTGTGTGGACAAGCAGGAGAGGAGCAGAGAGAGGGAGAGAGAGAGAATCCCAAGCAGACTCCACACTCTGCACTGAGCCCAACGCAGGGCTCGATCTCAGGATTGTGAGATCATGACCTTAGCTGAAATCAAGAGTGTCGGACGCTTAACTGACTGAGCCATCCAGGCGCCCTACACTGACATTTTAGATACATTTTGAAGGTAAAAACAACAGGACTTCATGATTGATTAGATAGGAGGAATGAGATTTCTGACTTGGGCAACTAAGTGGAATGTGGTGTCATTTGCTGGGATAGGAAACCCTAGAGCTTTGGTAGTACAAAAATCATTGAGTTAAGTTTGAAATACCAGGAAACATTAAATGAAGATGTGAAGTCAGAAGTTGGAAAACAATGTCTATAGCTCAGAGAAGTTTGGACTGGAGGGATTACCTAAGAGAAGAGAAGCACCTGTGGCCCTGGATGAAAGCATAGAGAACACCATCATTTGGAAGTCAGTAAAAAAAAGGAGCCATGAAGAAATTGAGAGAAGTGGGTCAAAAGGATAGAAGGGAAATCTCTCAGAAATCAAGAAAGAAGACTGAATGCTTCAAGAAAGAAGAAGTGAACTTGTCAAATGCAGCTAAAAGGCCAAATAAGATGTAGATAGAAATGTGCGCATTGGATTTGGCTACATTGAGGTCACTAAAAACAACCTATGGTACTTAATAAGAGCAGTCTTTGTGGACTATAGGGCAGAATCCAGATAGAAGCCTGTGGAGAAAATAGGAAATTTAGCTATGAAAGGAAACAGAAAAGCATACAGTATCTGGAGAGGTGATCAAATCAAGAGATGCTTTTCAGAATGGACAACACTAGAGCATGTTTATATATTATTGAAAATGATCCCAGAGAGAGGGAGTGGTTGATAACCCAAGGAGCAAAGTCCTTGAGGTGGCTAGGGCACCTGGGATTCAAAGCACAGGTGGCATTGGCCTCTGATAGGAGGGGGAATCCTGGATTGTAGATGGGTAAAGTTGGAAAACAAGAAGTTCCTGTTTGATGGCTTCTATTTTCCTCAACAAAGAATGAAGCAAGATTATCAATTGAGAGTTTTGACATGGTATGAGGTAGCACATTTAACGATGGAGAAGAAAGCATGAAATAGTATTTTTGAGAGCCAAAAACAAAACCAAAAACTCCAGGGATAGTGGTATGGTATGATGGCTGTGTTGTATGAAGGACACTTTTGAGGACTAAGATTCCCAAGGTAAAGTTGAAGCCGATGTATAATTTTCTCCATCAACATTTAGCTGCTCAGGTACAGAACTAGAGAAGGTCGGGTAATTGAGTTCTTCCCGGGCTGGAATTTACCCAATCAGGGAAAGCAGCACAGGAATTGGAGATATTTTATTGCAGAATTATCAAGGTGAACCCTGGAACATAAACTGGACAAAAAGGAGATGAAGAACCAGAGGGCACTGAAGGATAGTGAGAAAGTGAGTGCTGGATGGGCAGAATTGGTAGCTTGTTATTGTTTTGGCTTTGTTGGAGAGGCATCTTCCATGTTTGGAGAGGCAGTTAGGAGCACATTTCTTTCTTTCTTGTCTTAATCAAATTCTGCTTATCTCCCTGTGGCACCTAGACCGATGTGAACTGAACTTTGCATCTTTGCTTCACCACAGGCCTAAAGTAGTTTTGCTAAAGTCTACCTATAGTTGAGTGTAGAGGACTGGAAGATACATGAACATCCAAAATATGTTATGAAGCATGGTATGTCATGAGGTGAGGCGGGGAGACTTCAAAACTGATCGTGTGTATGTGTTTGTGTGTGTTTCTTGATTTCATTATTCAAGAAAAGAAAAAAAAAATACCACCCTGCTTCTTACAATGAATCAAGTTCTGGGTCCTGCATCATGACCAGTCTACTTCTGGAACAGATTTGTGTCTGGCTTATTCTGCAATAGGTTTAAAAAAAAATGCCCAGGAGATCAAATGGTTCACGGCAGCCGAAAGTGCAGCTAGTGATAGTCAATCCTCAAAAGAATCAATTGCCCACACAGAAACCTTTGCAAGGATGAATGAGTTGACCAAATCTGACATATCTGAACTACATGACATAGGGAATATATCGTTAAAGGTAACATAAACTAAGTAAAATAATTAAAGCTAGGTAACATTAAATGTAGGCCTATCTGCTTTATAAGATTTCTTTATATTTTTTGTCTGCTTTCTTCAGAGCTTCAATGTTCATAAAGACCTCTCAGCTGATCTCTTTGCCGTCCTAGAACATGCTCTGATATTGCATATCGTTTTTCTCTATACACAATTTTGCTATGTAATTAAGCACAGTTCTAGGTAATCAAAAATAAAAGACATGTACCGGGGTTTCAGATATTAATTTATAATTCTCACTGAAAAACTTGCTAGATCTCTTAGCCAGATATGGCTACTAAAACAATCCTATCTGTTTTGGTCTAGTCTAATCTCTTTTTCCTGATTCTGCCAGTTTTCTCCCTGTTTCACCTAAATCAGCCTGTGTTGAGCCTCCACTTTGTAACATCAGGCTATTTATTTTTACTCTCCATTTATGCACCTTAAAATTCACTTTAAGCATAAATTTTCTTTCCTATCCATTGATTGTTAAATAGGTAGTTCTTCCTTCCAAAAATGCTCAAAATGTCCCAAAACTTGTTATGTAGTAAATGAAAGAAGCTTCTATTTTTGTTATTGAGCCCTGCAGTTTTTATCTTATTCCTGAGTGCTTCATTTTCTGCCCAGAATTGTGGTAACAGGAAAAATGTTTTAAATTTTATTCCTTTTTAGTGGCAAGAATATCTTCTGGATCAGTGCCATCCTATAGAATTTGCCATGATGAGGGAAATGTTCTCTTCTGTGCTGCTGGCCAATAGAGCTACGAGCCACATGTGGCTACTGAGCATTGAAAAGTGACTAGTGCAAGTGTGGAACTCAATTTTAAATTTTATTTAATTTTAACTAATATTAATTACAATTTAAATAGGTACATGTGACTAGTGGCTACTCTGTTGATCAGTGCAGTTCTAAATTATATTCCACTTTAAAAGTAGATTCTAACTGGTCAGAAAAGAGAGGGCTATTATCCTTTTTTTGTAATAATGTTAAATGTCCTCCCTGGCCTGCTGCAGTAATTCTGAGTATTTCTCTTTCAACTATTTTAAGCCAAAGGCTCATGCGGGCTACACTAATGTTATGCTGATGCCTGCACATTGTTCTGTGGTCAATATACCCTCCTGGGTGGCTGATAATGGATGAGTTCATTGCCCATTGCCGCGTATTTGGGGAAAGGAGAAAGGTCTCTTCTGAGTTCTTCAGCTATAGAGTTGATCACTGAAGTTTATCTATCAAACAAAGATATCCTGACAATGAATTTCACAAGAGATTTTTCTTTCCAACTGAAAACAGAGCCTGTGTGACAGGTTCCAAAGAAATCCATGACCATGCACCTGGGTATTTGATGCACATCCCCGGGACAGGACTAAATGGATGATGACATTATTCCTGGGGAGTTTAGGAAGACGAGGTGATAGGCAGACGCCCCCAACAAAGACAGGCAGGGAGCCCTTAGGGAAACAGACCGTGAGAGCTACCTGGGAAATTGTAACCTGCGGGTGTTAAAATGCAGTTAAGTAACTGAGGACCAGAAACCTTATTCTGGAAGCAAGGCCATATTTAAGTTTTTTGTATTTTTCTACAACTATTTCCATTCCCCTTGCCCTTACTCTTTAGTGAAGATATTTTGGAAATGTCAGCATGTGCCAGCTCTGCTAAGTGGAACCAAATGAGAGAACTTTGCGTTTGGACCGAAATTCCTTGGAGTCAAGTGTGGATAGGTCAAGGGAATTGGAATGAGAAAACCCAGGGAAGGTGAGTCTTGGAGAGACATATCCAGGACCCTTCCCTATATTGACACTTATTTCTGGACCTCTTCTTTAAGAAAAGCCTGGAGGGTAGGATACATGGTTTTGCTCACCTACATATATTTAGTCTTCAGATGTCAAAGGTACACCTCCCTAAAGGGAAATTGGCCTTCATTTGTTTAGTTTGTGAGTTAGATTTTGGGGGCTGGGGGGTGGTTTGGAATCAGTATTTTATGAATTACTTGTGGCAATTTCCTCTCGGTATCTTATATTGAAGAATTTGACTATCACTGTTTATCAATATCTCCAAATCAATATAAAGCAATAGTTTCTTTGTTTTGCAAGTTGAGATATATAGAGTACCTTGAATATTTTTACGGTTCTGTAATGATGGAGTGGAGTTTAATAATAAAGTGGGAGGACTGTGAGATTCTACAGCTATGAGGCATCAGGTTTAAGAATTTTTCTTCCCAGGAAATACTGAAATTAAAATGGAATTCTAAGTACAGACCAGATCTGTCCTTGTGAAAGCTGACCAAGACATTGCTCTGGGCCCTGTGATTTAGAGGTCCGTTCTGGTCCTCCTCTGAGCCAGGTGTCTCCCCTTCAGTCATGAGACGCACAGGACCCAGGTGGCATGCCCACCGGAGCCCTTGCCCCTCTTCTCTACCGCACTCAGGACAATCAGGACCCTGTGCCAAAGGGCAACTGTTTGAGGGAAGTATAAACAGACCTTAGGTGTAGGGGCTGGATCGTCCTCCTGTGTGAGCACAAAGATCCTTCCAGGATGCATTAGATAGAGCTGGGGGTGGGGAGAGAAAAGGTGCAAGACACAGGCAGGAGCCAGGGGCGTACTTTCCTGAACCGCTAAGTCATCTGGTTAGAACTACAGGGAGTTTAAAAATTCTGAATACCTTCCAGGTCATTACAAAGGTATCATTGGTAAGGTAGGAGAATAGAATGTATTTTATTAAACTGTTTGATTTATAACTTTTGAATATTTAGGTATACTGGGATGTGGGTCTCCATTTGTATACGTGCTTAGGTCTCCGAGGCAGCATAACTTGTCAGGGAGTGGGAAAATGTTTGAGGACAACAACAGAGTTCTAGAACTCCCATTAATGAGTGTGACCATGGAGTGTCACATTCCAGTGTTTGTTTCCTCTTATGTCAAATGGATATCTTACCTGCATGTTTCACAAAGTGAGCACATAATGAAATGAGAAAATGAACTTGAAATGCTATATCTAAATAATGCCACATGTAATCTGTGGAGCAATGCATATTGCTGCTGCTTTTGGTATTACCCACACACCTAACACGACTACATAACCTCTTTTTTCTATGCTGCATATCAGGCAAGAAATACTTACAACTCATGAACTCGTCTGATATTATGGTACAGTCTTAAGAGATGTATCAACCTAAACATATCTTGATAACCAGCTTTGAGAGTGTAAACCAAGGGCCATATAATGCTTTTATATGCCATTTACTCTAGTGATTCCCAACCACTTTCAGTGCCAATATTCAATATTAAAAGCAAACGAACAAAAAAATCTGTGGACTCGTTCATGAGAGTATCAGCTGAGGAAAAACATCATAGGCAAAACCTACTATGAACTTAGTCATACTTTTAACTAAATTGTTTTTTTATTAATCTCAACACCATAGGTCATATTGTGTGTAAGACAATGATTCTGTTTAGGGACAGTACCTTATGTGTGTAAAGATTCTCAGGCTGTGCACTGATGAATCAAAGGCCTGCCAGTGCTTGTCAGCAGACAGGTGATTTAAAGTACATGTGTTGGGCATAAGTTTATCACTGAATACGTGATTAACTGAATTAAGTTAGTGGAATGTATATTAATCATCCATGATATACAAGGCTTTGGACAAAAAGCTGCCCTCATGAAGCTTATAATCAAGTAGAGGTAACAAAGTCTAAAGCCGAGAAGAACAACAGAACATAGGGAGAATACAGGAAGCAGTTCTGTGGAGATGAATGGTCACATTCAAACCTGGCCGGGATTAGGAAAAGTCTTATGAAGATCATGACACTTGTGTTTCATCTCCAAGGCAGGATGGGCTTTCAGGAAGCAGAGATAACCCAAATATTTGTGCAGAACTTTCTATACAGGATGTACTTTACATATTACTGTGACAGCTCTCACCACAGAGTTACTAGGTTTGGAAATTTTTTTCATCTCTTTTATAAAGGAAGAACCTGGGGCTGAGACAGAGCTTCAGAAACGTGTTCAAAGTCAAACAGCAAGGAAAGGTTGAGACTGGGTTTAGAAGCTCAGCCTTTCTGACTTTGCTCTTTTGAGCCCCACATCTGGCTCTCTGCTATCCAGGCACAGCCCGCTTCAGATCCTCTGTCCCCCTCTCTCTCTGCCCCATCCTTGCACACTTTCTCTCTCTCTCTCAAAAATAAATAAACATTAAAAAAGAGTTTTTAAAACAAACTTTATATCACAACTGTATCACAAGCCGCAAACATAAAATAACTCTAAAAATAAATACAGTGAAGACCAACAAATAAAACATCATTAAGTTCCAGAACCATGCTACTAGAATCAAAGGCCCCAAGCCTTGGGATCTGCTTCCTTTTTGTTAAAATAAGAGATTTGCAAGGATTAAACAGAGCTATTAAAAACATATAAGCACCAAATTAAGCCTTGCTTCTTGAGATCAACCTGCCCCCCTCAACAAAAAAGAAAGAAAAAAGAGAAAGCAAGAAAGCAAGAGAGCAAAAAAAGGAAAGGAAAGGGAAGGAAGGGAAGAGAAGGGAAAGCAAGAGAAAGGGAAGGAAGGAAGGAAGGAAGGAAGGAAGGAAGGAAGGAAAAAGAAAGAAGGAAAGAAGAAAGGAAGGAAAGGAGAGAGAAAAAGTTATTTTCTTGCTCTGTGATTCAGTGCCTTTACATGTGTGTCTGAGAATCAGCGAAATCATCTCACCACACCTTTGGTATCTGCCTCCTTCTTTGTAGTAGTAGGAGTTCTAGAGGTAAACATACAGCAATAACCCTTTTAGGGAATTGGAAGAAAGATATCAAGTGCCTCAGATTAGCAGCACCCATCACTATGTTAATTATCCTTAGAGAACTTTCAGCTCCCTTAGCATCCTTGCCCATTAGGAAGGTTGGGTTCTTGCTCTCTTAGCCCTCCTGGAAAGCAGGTAGGCCTGTGCAAATAATAACAAGGGTATTTTAAGGATCTAGTTCCCCCAAAAGGCCTGAGGGCTGAGAAATTATGTTCTGGGTCTGAGTTTGCTTACATGAAAGTCTTGTTTTCCAATTAAGCCCTGGGACATGAAGCAGTGGGATAAGAAACACAAAGTGTGTTCCATTTTGCTAATTTCATCCTACAATTTTGGGGGGAAACTTCATTTTCAATTTTATGCTCCTAAGGGGTTTGTTGTGTGTATGTCCAAACAGTCCACTTTTCCATGTAGATGAATCTCACCTTTGCATGTATGGGTTTGTGTGTGTTTTATGCAAACCCAAATCATGGAGCACTGTTGTGTTGCTGATACCATTATCTAATGGTATTAGCGCTTGTAATGGTCCCTCTCAGGCATTAGGATCTTTGCCCGTGATTAGCACTCCCCAATATTTAAAGGCCGCAGGGCCCTATGTTTGCTCCCCACAACCTCACCAAGTGAATAGTATAATAAAATAAGCCTCATTCATAACTCATGCAAAAATCCTGTTGGCTCTACCTTTTTATTTAATTAATTAATTAATTAATTTATTTATTTATTTGAGAGAGAGACATACAGAGCATGAGCAGGGGAGGGACAAAGAGAGGGAGACACAGAACCCGAAGCAGCTCTAGGCTCTGAGCTGTCAGCACAGAACCTGATGTGGGGCTCAAACTCGCAGATCAGAAGATCATGACCTGAGCTGAAGTCAGACGCTTAACCCACTGAGCCACCCAGGTGCCCCAGTTGGCTCTACCTTTAAAACGCATGATGAATTTGACCACTTCTTACCACTCCCCTCTACCACTTGGCCTTGAGCTACTGTTGTCCCCCACCAGAGGGACAGCTTCCACCTTTGCCCCTCTAAGAGCCTATCCACAGCACAGCAGCCAGAGCTCTTTTAAAACATTAGCCACATCATTTGACTCCACTGCACAGGTCTGTGATCAATGCCCATCTCCCTTAGAAGAAAATTCAAAGTCCTCACTATGGCCTGCAGGTTCCAAGTGATTGGGCCCCGTTACCTCTCTCTTTTCACACTGTCTCCGGCTCTCATTCTATTCCAGGCACTCTGACCTCCTTGCCCTTCCTGGAACACATCAGGCATGCTTACTCCATTGGCTTTGCAGTGGCTGATCACTGACTGGAGTGGGAACTTCCCATTCCCATACATCTGCCTGACTGACTTCCTCACCTCCTTCAAGTCTTTGGTCAAGTGCACCTTCTCAGTGAAGAGCACTTTATATAATATTGCAACATGGCAGGCCACCTCCATTCCTCTTAAAATTTTTAAAATTTTTACATTTTTTTATTTTTGAGAAACAGAGTGACACAAAGTGTGAGCAGGGTAGGGGCAGAGAGAGAAGGAGACACAGAATCCGAAGCAGGCTCCAGGCTCTGAGCAAGTGGTCAGCACAGAGCCTGATGTGGGGCTCGAATCCACGAACTATGCGATCATGACCTGAGCCGAAGTCAGAGGCTCAACCGACTGAGCCACCCAGGCGCCCCTCCATTCCTCTTAATGTGCTCGACTTTTATGCTTCTCTGCATTACTTAGGCTTTCTAACATGCTGTATAATTCACTTATCTTTAGGTCTATTGTTTATTGTCTGTCTCTCTCTGCTGGAACGTAAGCTCTATGAAAGTAGGCTCTGTTTTGCTTACTCATATCTCAAGCACCCAGAATTATGCCTAACACATAGTAGATACTTCATAAGCATGTATTGAATTAAATGAATAAAATAGGTATCAAAAACCCCAAGCCCCCTACAACCAATTAGCCTAACAAAATCCCAATTCTTTCCATCCTTTTAGACACCCTGATATGCGCTCTGAATGAAAGGTTCACTCTGAAGTGGATGCTACAACATTCTCTGGGCTATATCAACAAGTCATCTGGGCCGATCCTGACAGTGTGGGAATGAAGGGTATAGGACCAAATGGGGTTTGGGACGTGGAGGTTTGGCTTCTGACCTTGACAGATATTTACCCAGAGGTTCTTGATGACAATATTCTTGGTAAGAAAAGTTCCAACAGCATCGGTGATGAAGAAATTGGGGGGAAAAGTGTATGCACACGTTCAAAGGCAATGCCAAGAGTGACAAAACAGGCTGAAGGTAAGGGTATGTGAAGGCCCCTCACACTTAAAACTAACATTGTACTCTTCCTGCAAGAACTCATTGCTACAAAGAGTTTCCCTTTTGATTTTCTTACTGTGTTCCTTTGATCTTATAAAATGGTAAATTTATTTTTTTAAAAAAATTGACTTTACAAAGAGTGAGTTACAAAAAGCAATGCTCATCTTTATGTTCACAAAGTGAGAAACTCAGGTAGGATGCTTCCATAGCTGGGGGAAGATACTGGTCAGAATTTTCCAGCTGAGATTTGGTTTATTGTTTTCCACTCAAGGAGCCAAAATGATGTCTCAAACAAAGGTTAAAAAAAAAAAGCCACCGTTCATTCCAGTTTATGGGAATGATTCACCAAAGTAGGTGAATTTAGTAACACTTAAAATATTTTCAAGGCTGAACACTGTCAATGAACAAATACAAAGCAAAATTATGAATAGTTTTGCTGTTCGTATAGGGTGCCGCTGGAGTACTTCCTCAGATCTTTGCCTCACATTTCCAGATTTCTCAGCTACTTGGCCTGCCTCAGTTGCCCACAGGTGACTGACCCAGTGCAAACCTCCTGGGGCAGATGAGCCACAAGCTTAAGCCTCTGGCAGACAGGGTTCAATCAGGGAAGCAGAAGCACGATAAGTATGTTGAATAGGGGCTTTCCTGTAGCAATTAGACCTCCACATTTGTGAGAGGAGCTGGGGAAGGAAGAGTCTGGAAAAGGGTTGCCAAAAGATCAGGGACTAGCCCTCACAGAGGTGAAGCAGTCTGAATTTTCAGGGGAATGTGGAAGCACATCCACCTGCTTCAGTGAGGCCACCAGGAGGGTTGGTGTAGAAGTCCACAGAAGGTTGTGGCCTTTGTGGACACCACCTCTGGAAGAGTCTATAAAGAGCCTGTTAGCCCAGCTGTGGTCATACTTATTCTGCAGAGGAGAACACAGAGCCTGGAAGAGTGAGAAGGAAGGAGAACCCTCTTGCATGTGGATATTTGTCTCATATCTAACCAATGACAACTTTCAGAGTGTAATTGGGCTGCTTCACTTTGGCCTCCCAAGTCTCCGGCAACTTCAGCTTTTATCCATCTGGACACACGTAGACCTGGAACATACAGAAAAGAGGATTCTGGGAAACACAACTTCCAGCATAACCAAATTGTCTGTGGAACAATTCAGCACAGATCCCGTAGCATGGTTCCAGAGCGTGGATTTGTTTTTCAAGTAGCTGCCAGAGGAAAGAGATGATTCAACCTGAAAGCTGGGTAGTTAACAACCAGTGGGATAAATTTTGACCAATGGGAAATAGGAGATGAGAGGGAGCTTACAGGCCAATTTCTTCTTTGGTTCTCACTTTGATAGGCTGTTCCTATTCACAGTGGCCCACTTCACGTGGGCCAGCAACTGTGCTTTTTCAGGTTCATGAAGAATGGCCCAGGTTTGGAACATATCATGTATTTGCTTCCCATTCTTCCCTGGTGCATATCCTCTTTTCCTTGCTCTTGATGCCCAGGGGTTGCATCTTTCAAAGAAGAATTAGCACTTCACCCTTCTTAAGAAACCCCAGCTAAGGGGTGCCTGAGTGGCTCAGTCGGTTGAGCATGGACTTCGGCTTAGGTCGTGATCTTGCGGTCCGTGAGTTTGAGCCCCACGTCAGGCTCTGTGCTGACAGCTCAGAGCCCGGAGCCTGTTTCAGATTCTGTGTCTCCCCTCTCTCTCTGACCCTCCCCCGTTCAAGCTCTGTCTCTCTCTGTCTCAAAAGTAAATAAACGTTAAAAAAAAATGTTAAAAAAAAAAAAACCCAGCTAAAATAGTGCCCATAGAAAAACTGTAATGACGGGTGCCCGGGTGGCTCAGTCAGTTAAGTGTCTGACTCTTGGTTTTCAGCTCAGGTCATGATCTCACGGTTCGAGAGTTTGAGCTCTGTGTTGGGCTCCATGTGACAATGGGGAGCCTGCTTGGGATTCCCTCTCTCTCTCTCTCAAAATAAATAAATAAACTTAAAAACATTAAAAACTGTAATGAAAATGAAGTGCTGAGAGCTGTATGTATTGATGGTGGGGACTATGATTCATATGAAGCTCAGTTCATTTGTATGTGATGAAATTATAGCATTAATATTATTAGTATTTTAAGAAGATCATTAACTTCCTTCACTGAAAACGCCCATGCACGAATAAAAGGAATGAATCAGGGAGCAGAGATCCTTTTAGTCAACATAAGACTCATGACCTGAACTCTTAGCAAGAATATACACTTCATGAAAACATTGCTCTCTGGCAACTGCTGAGGTAGCTCTAAAAGTGGTGAAAAGCCTGTTATTCATATTCCTATATCTATGCCAGTCTGAGTTTTCAAACTATTGTGATGCAGAGTGGAGAAGCTGCCTCCAGAGCAATGGCGGCTCTCTTTAACCTGCCCGTTGCCAAGGGTGTAGTGCCATCACATCTTATTTGATCATTAACGAGACAGGTAGGAGACCTTTTCCTGATACTTCCACCTATTTTTAAAATAGCAAAACACACAGAGATGCTATGGACTAGAGTGAAAAGTGTGCAAGCATTCTTAAGATAAAAGGAATTTCCGTTGTGGTAGCTCCTCTCCCCCACCCCAGCAGTTCATGGTTCTCTGCTACTAGGAGTGAAAACCGTGGAGAAGCACTTCTTTACGTTAAGGACACTGCGTGGGTTCTCTCTCACCTCCTCCCACACTTGTGCATTTTCTTGTATGGGGTTTGACTTTTCCCTTCTTTGTAGCCGGAGTGGTTTCCGTAGTTCTGTCAGTGGAACGCCCCGTGGAAGGAGTAAGGAGGTGGTGGTGATTCCGAGAGGGTCAGGGATCCAGTCGCTCGTTCCCTGGAGGAGAGTGTCTTCACAGGGGAGGAGTTAAAGCGAAACTGCCATGTGTCACAGAGTCCAGCGCCTAGTATTTTATAACAGGACAGTATGAGAACAGTGAAACGCCGTCACTGAGTTGCCTCTGTGGGCAGCAGTGTCTTCAATTTTTGAAGCCTGCCCCCTCCCGGTCCCCCTTCCAATCTGGACGCCTAGATAGCCCATAGAGCACTCCAGTGCTGTTTCTGTCATAATTCCTATTAGGCTCAATCAGTGTTGTCTGGATTCATACCCACCCCCTCACCCCCGCCCCCCAAGATGGTGATGACAGAAATGTCTTGAAATACTTTTGTCATTTCCTCGGTCATCCATTTACAGAAGAATCGTCTGTGCAAATATTTAAATTACCCCGTCCTTGGAGCAAATTCGCCTCCCGATTAATGTACCCTAGGGCACAGACTGGGAAGGGTCTAAAGGTGGAAGAGCTCAAGAGAGTGGGTAAGCGTCGTCGTACGGTGGGGCTTTAGGCAACGGATATATACGTTTTCACCGAACCCAAGTGTTTCTCTGGGCCTGGGAAGTTTGGCTCCGCAGTGTCAGGGACCCGGCGGTGGGGAAGTCGGGGCGGGCAGGCACACACAGTCCTGTGTGTTTATTGACCAGCCTGAACGTCCGCCGGAGACCCCGGCTGGACAGCGCCTCCGGGGAGGCCGCCGGGCTGCTGTCTCCTTCTGATCGGCTCTCCCCAGGAGCTCGGAGCGGCTGCGCTCCAGGCCCCCAGCGCCGGGGCCCTTCGGGGTCAGCCCTAGAGAACCGCGGCCGGCCCGCCTCCGCTGGCCTGGGCAGGCGGGGGCGCTTCTGTGGCCACAGAAGCGCCTCTCAGGCCCGGAGATTCCCGGCCAGGGTCTCCGCGGCGGTTATCTCTGGACCCCAGGGGTCCCCAGGGGGCCGGGCCGGGGGGGGGGGAGGCCAGACAGTGGGATCCCGCGCGTCGGAAGCTCGGCGAGCCCGGCCCGGAGCTCAGCGGGCGGCGCGGAGAAGGGGGCCGGCGGGGCGGGTGCGCGGCGGGAGAGCCCGCCGCCCGCGGGGCCGCTCCGGCCTGGGCGGCTAGCGGGAGCCGGGGGCGGGGAGCCGGGAGCGCCGCCCCGCCAGCGCGCCCCGCCCGTGGGAGAGGAGGGGCTGCGGCGCGGCGGACCACTGGAGGCGCAGCACCGCCGCCACCGCCGCTGTCGGTGCTGGAGTCCGCGGCTCCGCG
>NW_026057584.1:54742503-54804623 GCF_023721935.1 Panthera uncia | reverse complement strand
CCGGCCAGCCCGCGCGCTCGTCCGCCCGCCCGCCCGCCTGCCGGAGCCGCCTCCCGCCGCCGCCGCCGCCGCCGCCGCTGCCGCCGCAGACTCGGCGGCGCCGCTGCTTTTCCTCCAGGTAGGTGTCCTGGCGCAGGGGGACCCCGGGAGCCGCCACAGCGGTGCCCGCACCGCGGCCCGGGGGCATTGTGCGCGTCCGGAGGGCCGAGGACTCGGAGGGACGCGCGGCTGGGCAGCCGGGCTTTGGGCCCTCGAGGCGTCGTCGCCCCCTGGGGGTTTCCCCGGCCGGCCGGTGGGCCCGGGCGGCGGGGGCGGCGATGCCTGTCCGGCCCTACGGCCAAGGTGGGAGGGGGTGTCTGGGTCAAGGTCCCCGTTCGCCGCCCTCCCTTCCCCCTCGTGGTTGGGGAATTCCGGCCGCCGGGCTCTCACGCCCGCATTCCTCCGCGCTGCCCGGCGCCCCCGCTCCCCCTCGATTGCCGGGGATTGAAGCTGGGGCCGGGAGAAGGACTGATGTAATTGTCAGCGGAGAACCGAACCCGCGCGGTGAGAGCGCCGGCGCCCGCGCCTGCTCCAGCTAACGCCTACGCCGCACCTCCCAGCGAATCCGGGCAGCCGAGAGGAGCGGCTGGGGAAGTTGTGCATTGGGTTTTATTGTGCGCGTGCACTGCGGACTGCCCTCGCGGGGCACCCCTGTCCACCCGCTGCTGGCTCCCCTGCAGCCTTCCCTGCAGCCTTGGTCCACACCTCCAGCCAGGGCCGAGACTGCCTTCCCTGGTTCAGACCGGGACAACGTTTGCATTGCAGTTAAGACGTGCTTCCCCTGCATCGAGCCGGGAGCTGCCCGCAGATCGTGTCGCCGGGGATGCTGGGGGAGGAGGGGTAGGGAGACCTGGGGAGGAAGCCGGGAAGAAGTAATGACACCAGCAGATTTTTCAAAAAGCCTCTACTGTTGTAGACACATTTGCGTGACACCTTTGAAGATGGTTTTGAAAGTTATGACCAGATCCTGATTTTGTGGCAATTCTGTGATATACCTGAACGGTAGCTTAAACATACAGACCTAAAGCTGGGGAAAGCATTACATAATGGACATGAAGCAAATGACACGAAACTAAGTGAACCCACTGGGTTGCCAGATTATTTCTTTCTCCAAGACGCAAAGTCCTATAGGTTGTTTCCTCCATATGAATTTTCTTTTTTTAAATCGCTGGACTAGTTTTGGCAAATTGTTATATTCACTTTTGTTTTGTCTTGTTTTTCCTAAACAACAAAATCATTTTTTCTTGGACATCTTTTCTTAATTAAAAAATAAATTGCCTGCCAGCGGCTAGTTGTAGATCACAGAGCTGATTAATAAATGCAGTCTTTCTTCAAAGGTGAAATTTAAAAACATCCCGTCTTCATATCATTAACTTTGTTTTTCTCTTGGTTGTGATTTTTCCTCCCTCCTCCCCTCCCATTTGTTTTTTTGGAAGCATTTCTACAGTTTTGGGTACTGCAGGCTCACAGTGTTGATAGTCCTCACCAAAGCTACAGCATTGCAGATACAAAGACTAATAATAAATGAAACGGGAGACCTCGCAGTAACTCAGAGTGAGCAGAGTTCCCAAGGTCGGAGGGAAGCTGCAGTGTAGCTCCCCTCTAATCACCTATGGAGACTCTGCATAGTCCTCCTTGAGTTAGAAGGAAGGCCCTGATTGGTGGAATAGTATTCCAGTTATTCTTTTACCCCGGGATTTCCTGTGTTTCCCCCTAAGAAGTAATTTTTTTTTCCCCTCAGAGTGGAAACAAAATATTTTCTAATGAAAATCTTTGCTTTTAGAAAAACCTAAAAATCCAGTTTTTGCCCATATTTTCAGCTTTGATGTTGATTGGCTCAGTTGTGCATTCATTGGCTGGATTCCTCTTGGGATGTCTCAGTTTCAAATCATGGTGGTTCATCAGATGTCTCTTGGTATAGTGTCCTGTGATTCTGCCGAACTTTTGCAGGATCTCATAAGTTTTCTTGTCCCTGGATTGCTTTAACCTTATGTTACCTTACTCCAAGAAGAAAGGTGAAGTCCTTCTAAGATGAAATATGTGTGGTTGGAGATCTGTAGTACCATTGCAGAAATAGAATTAAGTTAATGCATAAGTAGGTAAAAGTTTTATGTGACTTTATTCATGAATCTACTGGATGAGGGAGAAGATTTAAATTTCATTAAAATGCCTTGTTTAGGTAGCATTCAGTAATCATTCAATGGATAATAACTTATTGAGCATCTACCTGTTCAAGACATTGGTGTAGGCAATGTGGGAAATACACATGAGAAGTAAAGATGACTCTGCCTTCAAGAATTTGTAGACTAGTTTCTGCAGATAAGTCATGAATTCTCAAAAGAGAGATTTTTTTTTAACTGCAAAGGTTAAGTAATAATTATAATACTTTTTTTTTTATTTTGTTTTTAATCTTCCAAAAAAGGTCTCATACTACCCATTGACTTCTGGGAATTTTTTTCCATTGAACATATTGTCACCAAGATTCATCCATGTTGTATACAGCTGTAGTTCATTCACTTTCATTGCTGCACATTATTCCATTATGTGTCTATAGTAATGTTTCCCTGTTCTGCCAATGGCCTTTTTTTGTTTCTACTTAAAAAAAAAATTGCTAGGTGTGCTGCTCTGATCATTCATGTTTCCCGGGGCACAGTGCAAGTGTTTCTTTTGGGTAAATACCACCGTACAGAATTGCTGATTTGTAGGACGTGTGAGTTCAACTTACTAGACATTGCCAAATTATTTCCCAAAATTGTTATACTAATTTACACAAGCCAGGGAAATAAGCAAACACAAATCATCAAATAAAAACAAGCATTTATATATGTGTATGTGTTGAAATGCATGTTAGTTACTTAGTTTGTTTGTTTTAAAGCAAGAGCATGATAAACTTAAAACCTAGGATAGCAGTTGTCTTCTGGGAGGACCAGGCAGATGTCATGAGGAGGAACACACAGATGGATATAAGTTATTGGTAATGATCTAGTAGTTAGAGTTGGTGGTAAGTTCTTAAGTGATCATTATATTTAAAAAAAAAAGGGGGGGGTCATGCATAGATCAGTAATAGCTTAAAATTCTAAGGAAAAAGAAAATAAGGACAATATAGAATTAACACAAGGCAGAACAGGCTACTGTACTAAAAGACCCACAAGATGTCAGCTGAGGGACAAGGAAGCAGTCCCTGTGCATAGGCATGTATTGCATAGAGTTCACAGCAGAGGCTTACAGGGAAGATGAGCAGGAAGTGGCCTTGCTGAGAAGAGGAACTTCAGCCATCTTGGACAGAGGAAATGAACACAAGTGGAAACAGCCATGGGAAATTTTCCAACAGTGAACCACTCAAAGAGTTTATTAAAAAGTCTGGAAAACTGATAGATTGGGAGGTGGGGGTGGGAGGGGGAGAGATTCAGGCAGGATACTGGCTAGGAATACCTGGCTGATTGAGATGCGAGTTCTCCACTTGGTGAGAACTAAAAGGAAAGAATGGATTTTAAAAGACACTGGGAGGAGAATCCACGACTTAAGATCCTAAATAAGAAGAGGAGGAAGGAGTCAAAGATGTTTCACTATAATTAAAAGAAATAGAGAAGTTGTGGTAGGAGATTTTAATAGGATTTAGACGCGTCAAGTGTGGGGTAATAGATATTCAAGCTCATGTTTGAAAATGTGGGCATGGAGCTGGTGGGCAGTTAGGACACTCACAGCGAAGAATGTGATTTTCTAATGATGTATCTGTTGCACGTGGAAGATTATCTGAGAGGGAAGAGTACATAAAATTCATCTGTGTAATTTTTTATTTACTTGTGTAAAGGAGGTTACGGATTAATGGTTTAAGGTGTGAAGAAGATGTTTTGGCATTGGCAGTGAGTAGGGTTCATGGAATTGAGAGTGTACTGGCATCACAACCACAAGGGTTGAAATCAAATCTTTCTGGACAGTTTACTAGTTGTATGTAATTTGGGGGGAAAACCCCCCTGATCTTCAGTTATGGCACATCTAAAATGAAGATACTAATGGCCACTTCCCATGGGTGCAGGGAACAAGATGTGATTGAGGGACTAGAGTCTTTAGGGCTAATGTTTGCTTTCATGCTATTTGCCATCTAATGTTGGAAAGTAATGGCGCATGCGTTTATATTCTCTGATATATACTCCATTGAAAAAGATAAAGGGTTTCAATCTTTTAGGTTCTCTTCATTATAATAAAGAGTTGCTTGTGCCCTCCTGTGGGGACAGGATAAGGCTTTTTATTTCTAGGGCTATTCTGGGATAATATATAGTGTCACTTTGATTGAATACCATTTTAGCTGGCATTTTAATTTGTCAATATTATGATAGGTATTCAGCATTTTCTCATCATATTTTAAAATTCCTTTTCTGATTTTACATATATTTCTTGATGTCTTCTCATCCTCTCTAACGTTATTTTCTCACTGATTTCGCACCAGCTGATACAATGATTAGTGGCTGTATAGTTTTCTCCAAGGCAATCTAGTCCTCAATTGCCTTTCCTTGGCATAGTGATTTGGAGAACATCTTGACATCTTGCTGGTGGTTCCAACAGCAGTTGAATGGAAATGTGGCAGTATCTTAAAGAAAAAAAGAAAAAGGAAAAGATAGACCTTCCAAAGGAAAAAGGTTGTTGCTTACCATTATAGTCAGAAATTATCTAAAAGCTCCTAAGAGAGTAAAGGACTCTCTCTCTACTCTCTCATGTGAATGATTAGTCACATTCCTTGCTTCAGCTACACCTTCCCCACATCGCCTCAATAGATATAAATATTTAATGATTTGAAAACCAGGGTGGACTTAGTAGCTTTGGTCAAAACAATGAGCTAAAATTAATTGTAGGGATAACTGACATGATACACATCTCAGTTAGTGAAATTGGCATGGTTTCTGGCATGGTTCTGAGTTTCCAAGAACTTTGGAGGCAGTTTTGCATCCATCCATTCAGTTACCAAACCCTGAGCTGATCACTTTCACAGAGAAGTGACCAGAGTCTGTGGGTCTTATGTGAAGGTGACATGGGCCATCAAGTGCCTTTCTTCTTCATTCACGTAGCCTTTACTGAGCACCTACTATGTACCAGACACCATATTAAGTGTTGGGTCGTAAACCTTTCTGCCCTCAGGGACCTACCCAAAACAGAATCTACCAAAAACAAGTCACTATTGAATATGTATGCATGTGTGTGGGGTGGATCTGGCTTTGGTTTTAGAATTTGCATGAAGTATCTATTTTTTCTTTTGTTCCTTAAACTTTTTCCAGATTTATGTTTAGACCTCCTTGAATTGAGAGTGCTATGGGGAAAAAAAATGCAGTGCCTGCAAAGAACAGTTACTTTAAATGTACTTCTGTTTTATCGGCTTTTTAAAGCAGAAGGTTTTAAACTCATTGTAAGACCTTTTGTCATGGACACTTAAATGTTGTCAAACAGGAGAAAGGGATCAGGAAAGGGAGAGCTGGGTGAGTGAAGTCAGATTTGTAACGAATGGAGTGTGTCCTAGTGCTGAATTGGTTTTTAAAGGGAAAAATAGAAAATAGACAAATACGAATGTCTATTAAAAGATCCAACATAGTATTATAGGGAATTGAATATACTGAATCATGGTGGTCTCAAGATGATGTTCCTGTTGAGTTATATGAACCCTTTCTCTTTGAGTTTATGTCGCTTACTTGGTACAGTAGTGTAGTTTTTTTTTTTTTTTAATTTTTTTTTAACGTTTATTTATTTTTGAGATGGAGAGAGACAGAGCATGAACAGGGGAGGGGCAGAGAGAGAGGGAGACACAGGATCTGAAACAGGCTCCAGGCTCTGAGCTGTCAGCACAGAACCCGACGCGGGATTCGAACTCACGGTCCGTGAGATCATGACCTGAGCCGGAGTCAGACACCAACCGACTGAACCACCCAGGCGCCCCAGTAGTGTAGTTTTTAAGATCAGTCCTTTTTTTTTTTTTTTTTTTTGAAAGTTTATCTCTGTTTCTTAGTAATCTCTAACCCCAACCTGGGGCTTGAACTCATGACCCTGAGATCAAGAGTCACATGCTCTTTCGACTGAGCCAGCCAGGTGCCCCTTAGTATAGTTTTTATACTAGAATAAATTATAATGTAAATGTTAAATATCTGTAAACTGTAAGGATTACATTAACTAAAGAAAGCAGAACAATCCGATGACTCTTTCTGCTACTGCTTTGGCAGTTTATGAAAGTAAAACCTACCCTTTGTGATGGTATTCCATCTAACAAGGCCAGTGTCTCCAAATCTGCAGTAAGCTGTCAAACAGCAGAGCTAGAGAGGAGGCCAAGCCAAGTAGCTGAATATCCAGGACTATCTAAGGGAAAATTGGGTTAGAGAGAGTGTTAAGTAGGTGACTAAGTTCTTAAACTTCAAATAAGTTTAAATAAGTAAATATGTAAACAAGTTTACGTAAAAGTAAGTTTAAATAAGTACCTTAAAATTTTTTTTTAATGTTTATATTTATTTTTGACAGAGAGAGAGAGAGAGAGAGAGAGAGACAGAGCATGAGCAGGAGAGGGGCAGAGAGAGAGAGGGAGACACAGAATCCGAAGCAGGCTCCAGGCTCTGAGCTGTCAGCACAAAGCCCGACACAGGGCTCAAACCCACAGACCACGTGATCATGACCCAAGCCAAAGTCGGACGCTCAACTGACTGAGCCACCCAGGCGCCCCTAAATAAGTACCTTTAAATAAGATACTGGCAGATTGTACTTTGAATGTGTTTCACCAGTGTTGACGCTAGGTGCAAAAAATTCATGATTAATACACCAAGAATTATCTTCTGCTTTAGAGACGATGGATTATATTTTTCTCTACTCAAGAAAACCTATATATGAATTTATACATGAAGAAAATACTCAGGCACTAGAAATACTTATCTTTGCTTGATGTGTTGCTGCTTGAATGACCTTCATATTGATTCATAAGATGTTAGAGCTGAAAGAGGTTTAAGAGATCTTCTACTCTGGGGGCACCTGGGTGGCTCAGGTGGTTGAGTGTTCAACTTTGGCTCACGTCATGATCTCACAGTTTGTGAGTTCAAGCCCTGCAATGGGCTCACTGCTGTCAGCACAGAGCCTGCTTCAGGTCTTCTGTCCCCCTCTCTTCCCCTTCCCTGTTTGTGCTCTCTCTCAAAAATAAATAAATCTTAAAACAAACAAAAAACATCTTCTTTTCCAGCCTCTCCTGTTTTCCAGGTGGATAACCTGAGGCTTAGAGATTTGCCCAGTGAGGTGCAAGCCCCGTGTGCAAATATAGCTAGAAAATAATGTGCCAAAGAATTTGCTTCTGTTGGGGATAACAGGAAATAATGCTCTTCCCTAAATTATGGGTAAATGAATGAGAAAATGAACCCATAGCAACCTCTCCAGTGGAATTTTAATCCTCTTTTGCATCATTCTCCTTCTTGAATGTCTGGTATAGAAAGTGAAATCATACATATATCCATTTTTAATTTTGGGGGGGTGGGTTTAGAAAAAAGACTTTGTTCTGAGGGTATGATGAGAAGAATGAACACTACAAATATCATTATTCAAAAATTTTGGCTGTTTGCTATTTTGATACTCATAGCTTTGTCTTTTAACTCCATGGACAGGAAAGGATAGAGAAAAATTAAATTATCCAGTGCTGTGTACTTTTCTATCTCTTTTCCTTTGTCATTCTCTTTCCATATGCTAATATAAGAGACAATCAACGTGTGGAGGGAATGGAGTCAGGAATAGAACATTAACTTCTACTTTTTGATCTTGCATCATATCGAGGCAGTTCTCACCATAGATCTTGAGACAGACCTACCCACCTTTTGAAAAGAGTGTGGAAGTAGAAGGGAGAACAACAGCAGTGTATTTTTAGAACCTTTTTTTTTTTTTTCAAAAGTCAAACCTAAAATAAACCTGGCCTCAATTTTTAGCCATAGGTTTATTTTACATCTCCTATACAGTACCTAAGTTTTATCCTAATTTGAACAAGTTACTTTGATTTTTTGTATATTATACAACGTTGCTATAAGTAACAAACTATTATCAATGACTAAAGTTTCAAGAATAAAGTATCTAAAGGAACGCTAAAAATTAAAAAAAATTGTTTCATGTCATTTCTAGAGATGAAGTCTGATTTTTTTTATTTTAAATTAAGATAACATTTTTGCTTTCTGTTTATCTGTAGCAGCTAGACAATCTTTTGCATATTCGCACCCCATCAGGCAACAATCTGAGCAGTTTTTGTTGTATAATTTTCCTAGAATAGAAAAAGCAGCACAGTTTGAATGGCATGTTGATTATGAAAAGACATTAATGAAATTCTTTTTGATCTCAGTAAACTTCAAATGGAAGCAAGAACTATAAAAAGAGTGTGAGCTCCAAGGTAGGCCAAGCAAATGTAGGGTTCACGTGAAACTCGGTGAAGAAAGTGAGAGAGCGGCAAGCAAGGTCTGAAAGAGCTCAGGGTGATGGAGGAGGAAGGTCAGGGAGAGAAGGACATGGGTATTCTATCCCAGCTTGTCTTATAGTCTCATTTCAGTCCCAGCTGATGGAAATCAGATACAAGGGAAGATATCTGCCTCTACACTTAACAAAAAAATCAACTTCGAACTATCTTGAAGAATGCAGAATAAGTAAGATAAATGGTGATAAATTAAATTCCATTTAAGGAAAAATATTATCTGTACAGAGAGAAGATAAACATGACCACATGAGAAAGAAACTGTATCATGTCACAGACAAGGCTTAATTCCTCAATATCCAAAGAGCTCCTATAGATCAACAAGAAAAATAACTGTTAATCTAACAGGAAAGGGGGCAAAGGAACAAACAAATAGTTCACAGAAAAGGAATTACGAATGGTGCTTAAAAAGATGAAATTAACTCATGATAAGAGAAATGCAACTTTAAACTATTTAACCTATTAAGTTGGCAAAGATCTTTGATGTTTATTAATCCCTTATGGTGGCAAGGCTTTAGGGAAGCTGAAAGGCTCATATGCTGTTGATAGGGGTACAAAATGGTACAGCATCTGTGGATACCAAAATTAAAAACTCACCTACCTTCTCATCCTGGAAAATCTAAGAAATTTTTTTTGTTCCTTTTTTATTTTATATTTTTAATTCATTTTTATTTTTTAAGCATTTATTTTTTTATTTTATTTTTTAAATTTACATCCAAGTTAGTTAGCATATAGTGCAACAATGATTTCAGGAGTAGATTCCTTAATGCCCCTTACCCATTTAGCCCATCCCCCCTCCCACAACCCCTCCAGTAACCCTGTTTGTTCTCCATATTTAAGAGTCTTTTATGTTTTGTCCTCCTCCCTGTTTTTATATTATTTTTGCTTCCCTTCCCTTGTGTTCATCTGTTCTGTGTCTTAAAGTCCTCATAGGAGTGAAGTCATATGATATTTGTCTTTCTCTGACTGACTAATAAGAAATTTTTCTATAGTTCTACTTGTACATCCGAAACAAATTTGCACAAAGATGTCCATTGCAACATTGTCTGTAATGGCAAAAGACTTAGAGAAAGCTACATATCTATTCATATGGGATTGGTTAAAAAATTATGAGCAGAAACAAAACTAAGTAGCTGTTAAAAAGAGTGAGATTATTTTATATTTGCTGATATGGAATGATCTCTAAGATATAATAAGGGAACAAATCAAGGTACAGAGTGGTATATGGCCATTGGTATTAAATATGAGTTTATAAATATGTGTTTATGTGTAAAGACTATGTCTCGGGCACTGGGGTGACTCAGTTGGTTAAGTGTCTGACTTTGGCTCAGGTCCTGATCTCACAGCTTGTGAGTTCAAGCCCCACATCGGTCTCTGTGCTGACAGCTCAGAGCCTGGAGCCTGCTTCGGATTCTGTGTCTCCCTCTCCCTACCCCTTCCCTGCTTGCACTCTCTCAAAAATGAATAAATGTTAAAAAAAAAATTTTTTTTTGAAAAAGACTGTCTCTGGAAGATGACACAAGGAATTGCTAACAGTGATTGACTCTGGGGAAGAAAATTGGACGGTTGGGTGGGGATGGAAGGACACTTACTTAGGACACTTATTTAGTATATCCCTTACTTTTGAATTTTTAAGCATATGAACATATTATCTATTCAAACCAAGTTAATTTTAATACTTCTTTAAGAGGTGAAAACTTCGGTTATAAGATATTTCAGTCATGGGGATGTAATGTACAGCATAGGGCATATAGTTACTAATATTGTAACAGCTTTGTATGGTGACAGAAGGTAACTAGACTAATAAGTGGGATCATTTCATAATGTATAAAAATGTCAGATCATATGATGTACACTTAAAATGAATAGTATATTGTCTGTCCGTTATATTTCAATAAAAAAAGTCTTGAGGATCAGTTCTACTGATCAAGAATGTTGAGTAGTTATAACCAATAGCATTGCTTTGGAAATGTGGGGCCCATTCTGGACTGAATGAACATGGTAGTTGCCGTGAAGACTCACCCTTACTACTACTCTGACAGGCTACAGTCCAAAGAGGAGGGAAATCACAAGTTGCCCTTTGGGACAGAGTTGTCATGCATCGGTTTGCTTGGTGTCCCTGGTCTTGCCACTGGGCTCCCAGCTAACTGTTCTCACTGGGAGGGAGACCCAAGGAACACTGATTAGGAACAGGGTGCAGATGAGAGTTCAGAGAGAGGAGACATTGAAGAAGATGGTGGCAGAAACCTGAGGCGGCAAGAATGCAGACATGGTGATGGTATTAATTGCTACTCTGACTCCCTCAGAGGTGGTTTACAGTGGTAGTACAGAGAAAAATGTTACGTTACGGGTCGCAGCCATTTTTCCTGAGGTGTGATGCGGTGTCTAGGAATATGCGTTTTTATTTTTTTAAGTTTATTTGAGAGAAAGGGAAAAAGGGGGGAGGGGCAGACAGAGGGAGAGAGAGAATCTCACGCAGACTCTGCACTGTCAGTGTGGAGTCTGATGCAAGACTTGAACCCACGAACTGTGAGATCATGACCTGAGCCGAAACCAAGAGTCGGATGCTCACCCGATTGAGCCACCCAGGCGCCCCAGAATATGCATTTTTTTAAAGTGCCCTTGGTTTTGGGAGCTTGTTCTAAGAATCGCTGGTCTCTTCCACCCTCCTTGTTGTATAGATAAGACTCTCCCCTTCATACCTTGAAATATCCATTCCTCGGAATATTTTTATAACTTCTAAAACCTTTTCTGGTGCTCTACTGTTAAACACATTCTTTCTCCAGTGGGATTGTTTCATCATGCCTTTGCCATCTTAGAGCCCACAAAGGGATGCTGAATATTGAGGTAGAGATTAGTAAGACGGAGAAAGCCAAGGTAGCAACTGAATAGTTAGTGGGTCATAGCTTTGGGAGGAACAATAATATGCCGATATGAATTTAATAAGCAATGATATGAATAGTTATGAGTTATACTAAAGGAAAGGAAAACTTTGGTGATGATTGTAGGAATCATGTTGCAAAATACTTTTTCTAAAAATTGTTACAATCCTTTTTAATTATCATTATTATGGTTCTTTGAAAATTAGTTTGTTAAGTAAGTAGAAAATCTGATTTCTAATCAACGTGGGGTAAAGCAGCCCTCAGTCCCCTAGGTCAGCCCATCTCTGGCAGTTGCAAGGATGCTGCCCTTCCCTCTCCCCACCCAGTGGCATTTTGTCTCTTCTCAGCTTCCGTCACCGGCTCTTGCCCTTGCCACACGCAGGTCTCTCTCTCCCATCACTTCCTTCTTGCCCCTTCTTACCTTCTCATTCCTGAAACCCCACAGCAGTCACTGTCCCCTACAACTCAGAGGCTCCTTCTCGTTCCTGTTCCACCATGGGTCTTCCCTTTGGCCGCCCCTTGCGGATTTTGTCCTCCCAAGTAAAACAGGAGCTTCTTTTTTAGGGCCAGTTTATACTTGCTGAGAGTGTGGGAGGTGAATGATCATTTGGCATTCTTTAATCCTGTCATCTTTCTCAAGGTCATCAATTTATTTAACAGAATATTTCTTGATCACCTACTGTGTGCCAGGCTCTGCTTTGAAGTCAGAAAAGGCCTCTTCGCTCATGAGGCTGATGTTCTAATGAAGGAAGGCAGTCAGTAAAAGTAACTGAAAAATAAAAGACAGTCATTTGCCGTTTTAGATACCATTGAGAACTGTAAGGACAAGGAAAGTGATTGATGGGTCAGAGAGCAGTTAATAATGGTGGTGGGTATATTAGTTTCCTAGCCCTGTGTAATAAAGCACCAGGAACTGGGTGGCTTAAAACAGTAGAAATGTATTTTCTCAGTGCTAGATGCTAGAAGTCCAAAGTCAAGATGTGTCTCTCCTTGTCTCCTCTACCTTCTGGTGACCCCAGGTGTTCCTTGACTTGCTGTGGCGTAACTCAGTCTCTGCTTACCTTCTTCCCATGGCCTTCTCTGTGTTTGTGTGTCTCCTCTTTGAATAAGGACACTGGTCATGATGGATTAAGAGCTAATCCTACTCCAGTATGACCTCATCTTAACTACTTACACTGCAACAATTTTATTTCTGAATGAGGTCACATTCTGAGGTATGGGGGGGGGCGGTTAGGAATTTGGCATATCTTTTGGGGGGATACAATTCAATCCATAACAATGACTTATTTGGGTGAACTGTCCAGGCAGAAGGCCTTGCTAGGTGGAGACATTTGAGCTGGACTTGAAGGATGGGAAAGAGCAGGTTGTGCACAAATCTGGGTCCGGATCCTTTCCTGCCAGAGGGAACAGCAAGTGTGAGGACCCCGGGAATGAGCTTGTCGGAGTCTAGGCTGCATACTTTAGGTGTTACACTCTTTAAAAGGGTAAAAAGAGTGTCTGGTTTTGGCAGGCTACGTTTTTTAAAGTTTTGTTTGTTTGTTTGTTTTTGAGAGAAAGAGAGCACCCTGGGGATAGGCAGAGACAGAGGGAGAGAGAATCCCCAGCAGGCTCCGTGCTGTCAGTGGATGCAGAGCTGAACCCACAAACCATGAAATCATGACCTGAGCCGAAATCAAGAGTCAGACGTTTAACCAACAGCCACCCAGGTGCCCCTTGGCAGGTTACTTTTATGATTAGTCAATAGGATTTTACTTTTGAACACTCTTGGATGTTTTTACTTTTGGTGAGGCAAAGACTGAAACAATTTTTCTTTAAAAATTAACTGCTGAGAAATCAGACCTACAAGCAGTGGCTTATGTTATTTTAAGAATTTTGTTCATTAAAAGTTTGTTTTGCATTTTAATAATAGAATTCTCTACTATTTTTGGATTTATTAACCTAAAAGCTTTAAGTATAACATCTGGGAATTAAGCAGACTTTGTAGTAATGGAGATTATTTTCTAGAGGTAAATTAATTAGGGCTAAGTATAGCCTTTAAAAATCTAACATCATATATTAAATTGTCATTTTCAACAAGATTATAGCATTATTATAGTTGTCCTCTGTGACACTAATGCTAAGAACCATTAGTGTGATTTATGTTACATATTCATGAAAATTCTTAGTTTTCTTGAATTTAAAAATGGATTCAGAATACAGAAAAATCTATATGAAAATATAAATTTCCCAGGATACTCAAGAATATTCCGTGTTAGATTGGTAACATTCAGAAGTTAAGATGAGGTAACTTAAAATATTGCACTATTTAATGTAAAATTGGTACTATGATACTTGCATTAGTGTATTATATATGCATACTTTAGCCAGAACTTTGATGTGGTTAATACAGATATATTTGTTTATATTATAGAAAAAAATATGTTATTTATGAATAGCAAGCTTCTGTAAAAGTTCTAGATGGGTTCAAAAATGCTTATGTAAAATTAGATTGTTCTAGAGAGTGGCTGTTTAGGTAAGGCTTAGTGTTATAAGCACAGACTGGGGCCAAGGCTGCCTGGGTTCAAATCCTGGCTTGGCTTTGTCCAGTTGTGTGACTTTGAATAAAGTCGATTGGCTCTTCTTTGCTTTAGTTTCCTAAAATGGAAAATATAAAAATAGTGCCTAACACAGAGGATTGTTAGGAGGATAGAATGCGTGAATGCATATACATTTCTAAGAACAGGGTACATAGTAAGTGCTACGTAACACCATGTTAATGGAAAATTAACTACATTATTCATTAGTTAGAAACTTACTATGTAAAATGTAAATATAGTCATAATGTCTTTTATGCCTTGTTACAGATCAAAAGCTAATTTGAGAGAGATAAGAAAATTGCCAACAGTATTTCTAAGGCTCTGTTTTAATGTTATTAACCTGTTAAAAGTGTTTTATATGCTTACCCACGTAGTTACTGATAAAAACGACTATGTTCAAGAGGTTTTGTTAGGTCTAAAGGGAGAAATAAAGATGATTTAGCTGTCAATCCTGCTTTGAAGAACCTGCCCTTCCAATATGGGAGATAAGATATAACTTAGTATAATATCAAATGTAATGAGGTTAAGTGTCACGCTGAGAATGTGATTTAGTGCTGTGTGGTATCCCAGGAGGTTTTGTGGTTAAGAGGGGCATGGATAAAAGTTTAGGAACAGATGACATTTTTAGGGAGTGGGAAGACCAGAAGGAGAAGACTGGGGTAGAGGAGGAACAGATAGATGGATAGGCGAAAGACTGAGAGTCATGTCCCTGAGTCAAGACAGGGAAGAACTTTTAGGAAGAGAAATGGGCTATCACAAATATAACAGAAGACTCACAGAGAAGGAGGTTTAAAGAAAGGGCATGAAAAGCATTCCCTCCTCATCCTTCCTGGGGTCAGAGAGATTTGGTTGGGGATTTATTGACTTTTCTTGACAAAATAGCATATAATAGAATTTCTGGGACATGACATTAAACCAAAAGAAGCACCAAGTCAGATTAGATACATTTATTTATATTGATGTGATTCATATATAGTAAAATTTCTAGTTTGTTTGTTTGTTTGTTTCTTTCTTTCTTTCTTATTCTCTAATTCTCTAAAGGGCACTTTTAAGACTAGCTACCATTTGTTTAGCATTTTTTGTCTGGCAAGCATTCTCCTAAACATTTGAGATGATTATCCTCTTGTTTAAAGCCTTGCAGATGCTCTTGGAGTAGCTATTTTTACTTCCATCTTATGGATGAGGAAGCTGTGGTCCAGACAGGAGGTAACCAACTCACAGTCCACCTGCAGAAAGTGACCAAGGTAGAGTCAGACCTCTTTGGCTCTGAAGCCTGGGCTCTTAACCAATTTTAAATAATAATTGTTCAGTAGCTTCAAGGTGTTTTAGATGCAGAGCTGTGAAGACCCAACTTTTACTGATGACCACAGTGACCTTGTTGCTGTTCTTTTAATAAACCTGGATTAGTCCCACTCCGTGGCCTTGGCACTTGTTCTTTTTCTTCCTTTAGAGCACCTTTCCCCCCTGGACTCCTCCTCACCTCTCCCATGTCAGCTCGAATATCAGAGAGGCCCTCCCCAGCACTCCGCTGATGTCTGTTTATCACGCCCCCGTGCATCCCAGTCTGAGAACATCTTCCTTATATGTTTATTTGGTGGTTTTTTTTTTTGTCTCCTAACTTTCATTGTCTAGCTTAGTTATTGCTGTATTCCCAGAACCTAGTTCATGATGGGTGTTTAATATTTGTGGGATGAATGAGTACATGATAGCTCAAAGATACAGGATTTTATGTCATTCGTGAGATTCTGCAGGTTTGTGGAGATGTTAGAAATGTCAGTTTATGTCAGTGATTGTTCCTTTTCTATTTAACATGTCTTTTTTCAATAACTTTGAATTAAAAACTAGGTGACATTTTAAAGGAAAGTACTAAAACTTTCTGCCATATTTAAAGTGATGCAAGCTCATTGTAGAAAATTTTGCAAATACAGAAAAACATATTTAAAAATCACCTTTAAGACTGTTTGTAATGGCACCTGGGTAGCTCAGTTGGTTGAGCATCTGACTTTGGCTCAGGTCATGATCTCACAGTTCATGAGTTTGAGCCCCGTGTTAGACTCTGTGCTGCCAGCTCAGAGCCTGGAGCCTGCTTTGGATTCTGTGTCTCCTTCTCTCTCTGCGCCTCCCCTGCTCACACTCTCTTTCCCTCTCTCTCAAAAATAAATAAGCATTAAAAAATTTTTAAAAATACCGTTTCTGGGGGCACCTGGGTGGCTCAGTCGGTTAAGTGTCTGACTTCGGTTCAGGTCATGATCTCACAGTTAGTGAGTTCAAGCCCCACACCGGGCTCTGTGCTGACAACTTAGAGCCTGGAGCCGGCTTCGGATTCTGTGTGTGTCTGTCTCTCTGCCCCTCCCCCGCTCATGCTCTCTCTCTCCTTCAAAAATAAGTAAAAACATTAAAAAAAATTTTTTTTTAAAAATATCATTTCTGGAGACAAAATTTTAATGTTTGGATATATGTTTTTACTTCTTTACAAATTGCTTTCTTTAACTCAGCAATGAATCGTGATTATTTATCATCTCCATTCTTCTAAACTTAATTTTAAAAATAGACTTTACTTTTCTATAATAGAACAGTTTTGGGTTTAGAAACTTTTCTAAATAGAACAGTTTTGGGTTGACAGCAAAGCTGAGCACAAAGCATAGAGATTTCCCATATACCCCCTACCCCAAATAAGCCAAGCCTCCACTATCAACACCCTGTACCAGAGTGGTACATTTGTTAAAATGGATGAATCTACACTGACACATCATCGTCACCCAAAGTCCAGTTTTCAGTAAGGTTCATTCTTCGTGCTGTATATTCTGTGGATTTGGACAAATGTGTAGTGACATGTATTCACCATTATAGTTTCATACAGAGTAGTTTTACTGCCCCCAAGTCCTCTGTTCCACCTATTCATCCTTCCTCCTAACAACCCATAGCAACTTCTAATCCTTTCACTGTTTCAATAACTAAACTTAAAAATTTTTTTGTTTATTTATTCACTTTGAAAGAAGGGGAGAAGGGACAGAGAAGGAGAGAGAGAATCCTAAGCAGGCTCTGTGCTATCAGCACAGAGCCTGATGTGGGGCTGGAACCCACAAACAGTGAGATCATGACCTGAGCCAAAATCAAGAGTTGGATACTCTAGCTGAATGCCAGGAGCCCCTGGCTAAACTTAATTTTTAACACGTGCAGAATATTCCGTTTTATGCACGTGCCATGTTTTACTTATTCTAGTTGGGACAGCCAGGTGGTTTTTCTGCATTATAAATAACCTGATGAATGGCCTTGTACATAGATTTTTGTTTACAACTCTATTCCCTAAAATGGCCATATTGAGGATAAAAGGATGTGAACACTTTAAGGCCTTTGTTACATGTCCTCTAATAGCCCAGTCCTTCAGACACTTTTTAAAATCATTTTTCACTCCGGCTAAGAATGTATGAAAGGGCTTAGTAGAAAGAATTGTCCTATTAGCTGTGAAAACATAGACACAATAATAATAGCTGATGTTATGCAGTTCACTAGGTGCTAGCCTTTGTTTTAAGTGCTTTTCTTGAATTAACTATTAAATCCTCACAACAATGCTACTGGTTAGTATTATTATTAGCTCCATTTTAAAGATGAGAAAACTAATGCACAAAGGGGTTAAGTAACTTGCCGAAATGTTTTTCTTCACTGTAATGTAGGCCCTAAATCTCAGGTTATTGTGTCCAGTGTTCTGTGCTTTTCTGGCCCATAGTACACACTCTTCAAATGTCACCGAAGTATTCAGGATGGGAGTAGTAGCATCACAGACATATGAGAGCTGAAATGATCATAGTGAATTTAATTGGCTCTTGTTTTTCAGTTAATGGATAGTTACTCAACTAGAAATTTCCTTCAGATTTCGAACTTGTCTAACTCACTCGGCATTTAGTACAACATTGATGTTAAGTAACTATTATTTAATGACAGTCTATAATTTTTTAAAACTTTCTGAGAAGAGACTGGATGTAGCATATGTCCCTTGGTTGCTTTGCAGTCTTAACTCTGGCTTTGCTATTTTCAGTATATAAGTAAATGCTATCTGGCAAATAGTAAAATATGACTAGAATTACTATTTTTTGACCAAAATTATTAATCCCAATTGGTAATTAAAAGAAGGATAGGCAAAACCCTCACTTAAAAAATTTTTTTTTAAATGTTTATTTATTTTTGAGAGAGAGACAGAGTGTGAGCAGGGGAGGCTCAGAGAGAGAGGAGACACAGAATCCAAAGCAGGCTCCAGGCTCTGAGCTGTCAGCACAGAGCCTGACACAGGGCTCGAGCTCACGGACCGCGAGATCATGACCTGAGCTGAAGTTGGACGCTCAACTGACTGAACCACCCAGGCGCCCCCAAACCCTCACTTTTCTTAAAGCACATGAGAGTTGCCATGTGACAGCATGTAAAGGCAGCATTTTAATTTTTAAAATCACGGTGGAAATGCTGCATGAAATAAAAGAAAGATTCTTTTCCCTCCTTTCCACTGTTCTTCCTTGACCATTACCCCTTCCACACATTTCATATTTCTGTTGATTTGGTCCTGAGGATGCTTGATATTTGCTATATTTGCTGCTGAGTGCTTTTCAGGGTCTTTTTAGAAGAAGGCAGACTGGTTTATTGCCTAGGTTTGGGGCTGTATCCTATGGTTTCCTGGCTCACTGAGATATTGAGTCTTCAACCTTTCACTGCCTTTCAGTGAGTGCTGAGATGTCATGGGGAGCCTCAGTGGGACTGATAACCATTAAGGTTTTTTTTTTATTTTCACTTGGTAAATCCCCAAAACTAATGCTATTAAAGAGCTTTTCATAGAAACAGAAAGCTCCGTCTATTCATCTTTTTAGCTCCCATGTCACATAGCTTTGTACATAGTGGGCATTCAGTAAGTGTTGTTGAATATATAATTTTTGTTAATTGGTTCATATAAAATTATACTGTACATTGTTTGCTATTAGAAACACTAATTATGGGTTTATTCAATTTGTATTTATACTCTGATCTTTGAGAGCATTGAAGAAAAAGCTTCTAGAGTTTTTCCTTTAAACTTTAAAGGAAAACACGTATTTGGATAAAAAAGTGCCATACTTCTATTCTCAAATGTCCATTTATAGGGTAGCCAGCTGACAATTATTTGCTTCTCTGTGTAAGAAATATATAAGAAAATACTTTGAGAAAAATTCCTAATTGTTCTTTGTAAGCAGGCCACATATGTGAAGTGACAGGTTTAGGGATAATAGTTTTCAAAGCCAACAATAAAGTAAACAAAGGTTAGCATGCATTTCTTTCAGTTGAAGATGCTAGAGCTTTTTAATTGCTTCCTTTTGGTTTAAAACAGTCCATTTCACATTTCTTTGCAAAGCAGTAATGTATGAGTTAAATGAAAGTAAAGTTCTGTTTCTTGAGACACTTTAAAAAGCTATCCACAAATCTTTTTCCTTTCTCCTCTTCTGGCATAGATATGATGACTGTGTTTACAACAGGAAATTAGCAATCTCTTTTTGAGGGTGGTGATAGAACATTGACTTTGACAAGTTAGTTCACATCTGCCTCCAAGTTTTAGTTTAAAAATGCAACTTGGATGATAATATTGCATGTAAAAGTACTTTGTACCAGGATGTGTTGTGGGGAGAGGGAGTTACTTGGTAATTTTGTGTGGTTTTCCATGATTCCTTTGACTTTTCTTTCTAAAATGGATGGATTTTCTTTAGGAATTCCAGAAAACTTTTAGAAGAATGTTCCTAAAATTGTATGCCTCACATACATTATTATTTTTTGAGGATTAAAGTTAAATTCATCTCTCTGATTTGAAGATACTTAAGAGTCACGGTTAGTACTCTGTCTAAAGAAAATATTGATAGCAGTGTTGGGAGTTGGCAGGTGGTGGACAGCTGATTTTCATAAAATCAGAATGACAACTTGAGAGGGAAAGAATGACCATGCTTCAGAATAATGTTTTTGGGGGACTACTTTGAGACTCTTTTGTGACAGATGACCAAAGTATCTATCATTATATTTTCTTGTTGTCTAAATACCTAATATTTAACTAGGACATTAGCCTATCCAGCATTATCCAAATCGTAGAAAGGACCTTAGAAACTTCTGGTCTACCTCTCTCATTTTGTAGATGAGGAAACTGAGGTTCTGAGAGGTTCAGTGAAGTGTCCAAGCCAGTGTCAGTCTTACACTTATCATCAGACGTCTGGCTATTTTATCCAGACCTGGTGCAGGGCAGACATTAGGGATGGTTTGCAAATATGTATACATGTGGAGAAAGTGCTGATGGGACCAGTGGTATTCTTTTTCATCCTGAGAAGTCTGTCCGCTGATTAGGATTCATGGTTCTTCATCATCAGATATGAAGCTTTAAAATCAAGTCACATGGTAGGCATGCGTAGATCAATGGGTTTCCTATAGTTCTGGGGGCTGGAAGTCTGAGGCCAGGGTTCCAGCATATTCAGTTCTGGTGAGGTTTTTTTTCTGGGTTGTAGACATCTCATATCCTTACATGGCAGAAAGAGTTGTGGTTTTCCTCATGTTTCTTGTGCTTGGGGTGCATTGAGCTTCTTGGATCTGTGGGGTTTTAGCTTTCAAGAAGGTTTGACAAATTTACCCCATTATTTCTTCAAAGCTTTTTTTCTAGCTTTTCTTTACTCTCCTTTCCTGTGGGAGTCTGTATTTACCTGCATATTGGACTGCTTCAAGTTGTCTTACAGCTCACTGATGCTCTGTTCATTTTAAAAATTCTCTTTTCTCTCTGTTTCACTTTGGATAGTTACTATTGCTCTGTCTTCAAGTTTACTAATCTTTTCTTTGGTGATGTCTAAAGTATTGATCCCATTGAGTGTATTTTTCATCTCAGACCTTGTAGTTTTCATCTCTAGAATTGATAGTTGGGTCTTTTGAAATATCTTCCATATCTCTATTTAACTTTTTGAACATACAGAATACAATTATAGCTGTTTAGTGTCCTTGTCTGTTAATTCTAATATTTGTATCAACTCTGGGTTGAGATTGATTGATTTATGTCCTTATTATGAGTCATATTTTCCTGCTTCTTTGTGTCCCTGATGATTTTTCATTGGATGTCATATATTGTGAATTTTGTCTTGTTAGTGCTGAATCTTTTTGAATTCTTATGAATATTCTTCAACTTTGTTCTGTGATGCAGTTAATTTACTTGGAAATGGCTTGATTTTTTTAGGTCTTATTTTAAGATTTGTTAGGTAGGTCTAGAACAGTGCTTAATTTAGGGCTAATTATTCCCCAGAACTGGGTAAGATCCTTCTGTGTACTTTGTCTAGTGTCCCCTGAATTATAAGATTTTCTAGTGTGGCATGTGGGAGCAGGCATTGTTCTTGATTTGGTGTGAGTGCAAGCATAGCACTATAACCTCTAATCCTTTTTGATGTTTTTTTTTTTTCCTTCAAACCTCCTTAATTTCTTTACACCCATGAGCAAGACTCAGCTGAATTCTCGAGGAGAATTCTCTGCATATCTCCATAGGTCTCTCTGTGAAGCTTTCTCCTTTTCTTTGAACCATAGCTGCTTGGTCTTCTGGACTTTCAACTCAGCAAGTCTGCTTGTACAATCTTAGGACTCACCTCACTTTCCCATCTTCCAGAGATCACTGTTCTTGTTGCTAGATGGTGTCTTGAAAACCATTTCTTCATATGTTTTGCCCACTTTTTGATTGTTTCAAATAGAAAGGCAAATTTGGTCCTTGTTATTTCATCTTGGCCAGAAGTGGAAGTTCCCCTGGGTCTTTGGAAAGTCAGGAGGCAGAGAGAGGGATGAAATAGAGACCTTGAGAGGTTGTAGTAAAGGTTCACATAGACGCTGTGGTGAATGGGAAAGCATAGCTGAGGTGGTAAGAGTTTGTTCAGCAATGTTCAGAAGCTCTGTTGATTGGCTACTGGCTTGATTGACTGATTGATTGATTATTCTTCTTTAGTCACTGTTTATGTGTTTGTTTGTTTAGTGCCTGCTTTGTGCCAAGGCCCTGACATACATTATTTCTCATTTATGCAATAGGCCTGAAAGGTGTTCTTATTGATAATCCTTCACCCCACTCTGCCTTCTTCCCACCCTCAGTCCCAGCTCTTCTCAATATCAGAGATGAGGAAATAGAAAGCTGAAGTGACTGCCAAAGTCCCACAGCTCATAAGTTGTATAATCAACTTTCAAGCCCTGTTCCTTGTAGCTTCCAAACTAATTGGTCCATACTACTTTCTCCTTGCCAACAGTGAGATTTGTGTTAAGGGAGTGTTTGGAGAACTGAGCATGCTGAAAAGGAAGAGGTTGCAGGAATAGCTCCTGACTAACTAGATCAGGAAAGGAGAGTGTCAAAGATGAAGGCTGATGGTTGGGAAGAAGAACAGTTTCAGAGTCCGTAAGGTCTCTGTGGTATTGACAATGGCTGCGATGACCTAAAGGAATAAGGGAGCATGTGGTTAGCCCTGGATGATGGCCATGAAAGTGATATGGAAGGAAGAAGTCCCCAGAATTGTACCTGATCTTCTACAGTTCCAGATCTCCAACAACAGTTCCAGATAGATTGTAGATCTGAAAAAGGTAAAACAACCATGCTCCTAGAAAAGAAATAAGAAAAGTTTTTTTAAAAGACATAAAAGTACTCATCATAAGGGAAAGCATTGTTAAATTTGACTGTAGTACAGTTATTTTATAAAAAATGCTGGCAGAGAGCAAAAGAGCAAGCAACAGGGTAGAAGATATTTCCATTATGTATTTTCAAATCATTTTTAAGTCAGTCACTTGGACAAATGGGAAGACAAAGGTGGTCATTTATTGAAACACTCAAATGTTTTATTCTATCAGAAATTCATTCACAAACACAATGGCTTTGTATATTTCCAGAATTGTTTGTCTAATCCTCTTAAGAGCATTATGCCACTAAGCACAACTAAGTGTTTGATCAGTTTTAATTAGAATGATCATTTGTCACACTTTAGAAGCCTTTGGCTCTTGGCTATAGAAGTATCAGAGAATGGGCAAAGAAATATTAATTCTGCGATCATTTAAAGTTATATTTAAAACGGTTAAAACTGAATCAATATGGAACCTTCAACTATTCTAGTTTGTTCAGTGTGCTGATTAATCAGATTATGCATCTAATTTTCCACAGTAATTTGTTGTTAATATGTGAAGGCCAGGTGGCTAAGATTTATCTTATTGGCTATTTTGAGGAAGTTACCATCTAATTTTTGTCTTGTATGAAGGCCTAGAGTGTTTTCCAATAGGTATGATGTAATAAAAAAAAAAAAAGTCCTTTTTGGGTTCTTGAATGGGTGAAAAGCTATTGTATATTATGTCAACAGAGAAAAATCAAGAACTCCCAGATTAAGTGAGAACTCAGGGACTATAAGACTGAGACTGAGTCCACAAGCCGCATGTGAAAACAGTGTCACTACTTGATAGTTTCCTTCCATAGACAGCAGACCAGTGGGACAAAATATCAGAGCATAAAACCATGAGGCCAAAGGTAGTTCGCCCTGTATACCAAGTGATATTACTATTTCTTAAGGTTTTTAAGGTGAAGAGGGAGAAAATTTGATTCATGTTGAATCACTTAAAAAGGATTTAATTCAGTTACCAAAGGCTTTTTTAACATCTTCACCAACTTTCCTTTATAGGAGTTGGGTTGTTTCTTTTTTTTGATGAAAAAAAAATGGTATAACTAGTGGGTCCCTGCATATAAAGGTGTGGGCCCCTGTGTGTGCTGGCATAGCGTGGTGGTAGCTTAGTTTCCTATGGCTGCTATAAAAAATTACCACCAACTTGGTGGCTTAAAACAATACAAATTTGTTCTCTCGTAGTTCTGTAGTCCAGAAGTCCAAAATCAGTTTCGCTGGGCTAAAATCATGGGGTTGGTAAGGCCACTCTCCCTGCAGAGGGACGAGGAGAGAATCCCTTCCTTGCCTCTTCCAGCTTCCGCACTACCAGCATTCTTTGGTGTTTCTTAGCTTGTGGCCACATCTTCCTAAATCTCTGTCTCATCTTTACATCACCCTTTCCTCTGTCTCTGTCTTCTCCTTTTATGTCTTTCAAAACTCCCTCTGCCTCTCTCTTCTAAGTATACCTGTAATTGCATTTAGAGCCCACCCAGGTAATCCAGGATAAGCACTTCTCCGTATCCTTAACTTAACCATATATTTTTTTTCCCATATGAGATAATATTCTCTTTGGCCCTATAAGGTAACATTTATAAGTTCTGGGGATTAGAAAGTGAACATATCTTTGGGAAGCCATTTTATAGCCTGCCACAGTTGGTTTTTCCAGCTGTGAGTGCACCTGCCACCAGGAGATGCCTGCAGAGGTACATTAGCAAACATCTGGATACCGTGAGAATGCAAGGGAAGTCACCTGTGAGAACCCCAGGTGTGCTGGGCTGGAGTCATTGCTCCTGGGTGTGTTTGAGGAGAGGAAGAGATGGAGACGGAGTGAATATTTATTTGGAAAGAATCTTCAGGGGAAGATATCAAATGTTCAGGGAACTTTCTAAAGCTATGTAGTAACTTCTTTAAGACAGTCTAATTTAAGAGGTAATGACTTTCAGCTGATATTGAGAGTACTTTTTCTTTCTCAACTGTTTGATGATTAACAAATATCAACCAAGATATGGAGACTGGGTTTAGAGAACTTGTATTGATGAGTAGCTAGGTTTTATCAGAAACAAAGCATTATCCAATAGAGTACTTTCACCGTTATTGCTCAGTTTGGTCTTAAACCTTTTTTAAAAATTATTGACATGCACTTAAAAAAATGTGCAGGCTTAGGGGCGCCTGGTTGGCTCAGTCAGTTAAGAGTCTGGCTTTGGTTCAGGTCATGATCTCGCAGTTCCTGAGTTTGAACCCTGAGTCGGGCTCTGTGCTGACAGCTCAGAGCCTGGAGCCTGCTTCAGATTGTGTCTCCCTCTCTCTCTCTGCCTCTCCCCCTGCTCCCACTTTGTCTTTGTCTCTGTCTCTGTCTCTCTCAGAAATGAATAAACTTTAAAAACTTTTTTTTTTTTTTAATGTGCAGGCTTTGTTCTAGGCACTTTTTTACATTTATTAATTTACATGTATCATATTTTATTTATTTTTATTTTCATTTTTAAAATTCATAATAACCCTAGGAAATCAATAACTATTATCCCTGTTATACAGACTGATGTGTAAAGAAACTGAGGCTCTGAAAAGTTAAGTAACTTGTTCATGGTCACATAGTGAGTAATGGATTACTAGTATTTGAATTCGGAATCTATAATCTTAACTACGTGCCAGAGGTTGGCGAGATTTTTTAAAAAGGGCCAGATGGTAATTATTTTAGGCTTTGCTAGCCATAAAATCTCTGTTGCAGCTATTCAGCTCTGCTGTTGTAGTAGTAAAGCAGCCATAGATAATATGTAAATGAATGGATATAGCTGTGTTCCAATAAAACTTTATTCACAAAACTAGTCAGTGGGCCAGTTGTGACCTGTGCTCCATAGTTTCAGCCTGTGCACTGTGCTGTACAAAGATGTTTTTTGTTTAGTGTTTTAATTTTGTATTTTCAAATAACTCTAGACTTACAGAAAAGTTACAAATGTACAGCAAGCTTTCCTGGTCAACCAGGAAAGTTCCTCCTAAAGTCAGCATCTTACATCACTATAGCACATAGATGAAAATAACATTGCTACAGTGCTACTAACCAAACTATTGGAATTTCACCATTTAAAAAATGTGCTCCTATCCCAAAGGCAACTCCGTTCCCCAAGGATAGGTCCTTCCCCCACTCCCCAGGAACGACATCTGGGCAACAGCCGTTAAGCTGCATTAGTAAAGATGCTCCAGGAGTGTGGTCTGGCCAAGGCTCTTTCCAGCTCTAAATACTAGTGATGCCACGATCTTCTCGTGCTGTAGACTAAACCACAACCTCTAAACTCCACGTGGTATTGCTCTACCCAGAAGTTACGTTTTCCTTGAGTGCTCTGTTCTGGCCAGAGATACCTCTTGAATCAGGAGATTAATATGGTTCTTCAGGAAAGGACCTAGGTGAACTGGGGTTATTACCACAGAAAGTGACCTTGGTTCACCGAGTTTGCCTCTGTTTTGAAGGGGCTTGGTTCAGAGTGACTTGTTAATTTACTCTTTAACTTCCTTGTGTGGTGATGGGTAAGTACACTCCATACATTCGACACAAATGTGCACGGGGTAGACTTAGCCCTTCCTCCAGTACTGAGTGTGAAGGCAAGCCTTGATGTGAATTACTCTTTACTCTCCTTACCCAAGAAACCCTCTAACTTCTAGGAGGAAAGGTCAGAAATGCTTTATCTTTGGTTTTATGAATCCCACTTTTGGTGCAGCTTGAGAGGCTGCAGACTGGGCTGCCAGAAAAGCTCATAGCCTAGTCTGGTAGTCATGTGGAGAATTTGGAAAACCTGTATCCATATTGGATTGTGTTTTAATGGATAATGGCTGCATTTTTCCATGTTAGAAGGACCCTAACAAAAACACCTGTTATTTAAGTTCCTGAAGATCTAGTTGTTCAGAATCCCCAGTGATTCTGAAATGATTAAGAAATTTATCTTAACCTCCTCAGGTCACATTGTAGGGGCCGGTATAGCTGTGGAATTTTCTTAAGAACTCAAACTTTTAAAAACACCCATGTAGGTAAAGTTGGGAGGAAAGCAGATAAAAATAATAAAATTTATTTTTTTATATTCATTAATAAATGCTATTGTGCCTGGGAATGATCAATCATAACATGTCAGGGTTTTTGTTTTGTTTTGTTTTGCTCTTTGTCATTTATTGTGTTATTTATATTTCCGAAAAGCTAAATAAATATCATTTTTATATAAATAAATAAATAAATAAATAAATAAATAAAGTGATCATTTTTCTGTTCAGAGATCCAACCTGGGATCCTCTCACATGGCATTTGTTATTATGCCTCCTCCAGTCTGTGACAGCTTCTTTGTCTTTCCCTATCTCTGATTACCTTGACACTTTTGAAGAGTACTGCTCAGATATTTTGTAGGATACCCTCCAATTAAGGATGGTCTGAATTTTTCTGAAGATTATAACGAGGTTATGAATATTTGGCAAGAATACTATAGAGGTGATATTATGCCTTTCTCCGAGCGTGATATCAGGAGATGCTTGATGTCAGTATGTCTTATTATAGGTAATGTTGACCTTGATCACTGGATTAAAGTTGTATCTGCTGGGTTTCTCTGCTACAAAGTTGCTATTTTTCCCTTTGTGATTCATAAGTAGCTTGGGAGAGATAGTTTGAGAGTAGGCACATATCCTGTTTCTCTTTAACCTTTTTCACACTAATTTTAGTATCCATCAGTGGGTCTTGACTATAATAGTTATTACTGAGGTGTTCCCCTAATGTTGAGAAATGTCTCCCTTCTGTGAAAAAGAGTTGTCCCTTCTCCCTCATTTAAGTATTTATGTCAGTATAGACTCTTGGATATTTACTTGATTGTACAGGTTATAAATTTTTTTTTTTAACATTTTATTTATTTTTGAGACAGGGAGAGACAGAGCATGAACAGGGGAGGGTCAGAGAGAGGGAGGCACAGAATCTGAAACAGGCTCCAGACTCTGAGCCGTCAGCACAGAGCCCGATGCGGGGCTCGAACTCACAGACCGCGAGATCATGACCTGAGCCGAAGTCGGCCGCCTAACCGACTGAGCCACCCAGGCGCCCCGTTGATTGTACAGGTTATAATTCAGTTCTAACATTATTTACTTTGTTTCTCAAATTGTTGAAACTTTGGCCACTTGGAGCTCTTCTCCTTTTTGAGCACTGCCTTATAGTTTAACCGAAAATAACAATAGTTTTCTTTTCTCCTCCATCCTGTTGCCTCCTCCTCGGAAACAATCACCGCCACCCCGTTTAGTTAATTACTTTGATATTACTCCCCATATCTCTAAGTCAAATATATTACTAATTTATTATTTTCTCATTGTAGGAATTACATATTAATTTCTTACTATGGAACATTTGTATTAACTTTTTCCTAACACCTTTTGCCCACAACCAATTTCCTATGGTCCACCGTTTCAGTAGAGTTATATTTTAGTTAGATCAGTATTCAGTATTTATGTTACTATGACTATGAAAACACACTTCACTGCTGAGCCATGGAGTAGACCATGATTACTTTTCTCCTACAAAATTTTTGTTTTGCTTTAGTTGATAATTATGGTTTTTGTGCTTTGCTTAGTCTTCTATGTATCTATTATGAATTTAACCCCAGGTTGTCATCAGTTGTCAAGGCTTTGCTTCTCAAATTGTCATTCTTGACCCACAGGCTTGGCATCACCTGGGAGCAGATTAGAAATGCAGAAACTCAGGCTGAACCTGACCATCTGTATTAGAATCCCCATTTTAACGAGATCCCTTCCCACATTAAACCGTAAGAAATCTGTTATACATTTCCTCTAAAGATATTTATTTAAATCGCCACAGCTTTCTGGTTTTTACTTGCCTAGCTGGGCTGCCTTCTATACTCAGCAGGACGCATCTGTCGTCCCATTTTTCTCTTTAGTGTTTTCCAGGGACTCCCCCGAACCTCTCTCTTTCTCTCCCTCTCTCTCTCCCTCCCTCCCTTCCCCTCTGCCCTCCCTCCCTCCATCTTTTTTGACCTCCTCCAAAGATTTAATACATACAATATGAAGAACTGTTTCTAACAATGTGAAGATACTCAAGTCTAGTGCTAAAAGGATACATATTTCTTACGTATATTGTGCAGGTAAATTCTTAGTATATTTGTCTGCTTGTTTTTCATCTCTAACAGAATTATGTTAAAGTCTCCCACTGTAATTATGTATTTGTCAATTTCTCCTTCTAGTTCTATCAGTTTTGCTTTATAAATTTTATTTATTTATTTATTTTTAATTTATTTTTAATGTTTATTTATTTTTGATATAGAGAGACAGAGCATGAGTGGGAGAGGGGCAGAGAGAGAGAGCGATACACAGAATCCGGAGCAGGCTCCAGACTCCGAGCTGTCAGCACAGAGCCTGACACGGGGCTCAAACTCACAGTCTACAAGATCATAACCTGAGCCAAAGTTGGACACTCAACCGACTGAGCCACCCAGGTGCCCCATTGCTTTATAAATTTAAAGCACTATTATTGGGTACATACAGTTTATGATTGTGCTGTTTTTATGATGGATTGACCCCTTTATCAGCAAGAGATACCTTAAAAAAACCATTAATGACTTTGCCTGTAGGTCTATTTTGTGTGATACTATTCTAGCTAAACCATTTTTTTTAATCCAGACTTTTGTGTTCAACTTTTCTGTGTTTAAATTGTATTTTTTGTAAGCAGCATAAAGTTAGGTTTCTTTTCCATTCTGAAAATCTTTGTCTATTAGTTTGAATGTTTAATCCATTTACATTTTAAGTGATTACTGATATATTTGGAATTATGTCTATTTTTATGTCTTTTTTTCCTCTCTAGCCTCCTTTGCATTAATCCAGTATTTTTTTACTGTTCCATTCCCCACTCCCCTCCATTTCTTTTTGATGTAGCATACCCTTCATTAGCTTCCTGAGGCAAAGTTTTGATACTTTAAATGTCTGTAAATATTTTTACACTATTCTCATTCTTTATTGCTGGTTTGACTGGACATAGAATTCTAGGTTGGAAATAATTTCTTTTCAGAATATTCTGAACCTTGGGAGATTATCCTAAGTCCCTTAGGTTCAAATGTTTCTGTTAAGAAGACAAAAGCTATTCTAAAACCTCATTTCTAAAAATCTAATCCCACTTTACTTTCTGTCTGGCAGTTAGTAGTATTTTCTTTTTATGAATCCATTTTTTTCTGAGTATTTGGTGGGCTAGTTCATTCTGGAAAGCTCAGGTCCTTACATCTGAAACATCCTTAGTTCTGTTGATGATTTTCTTCCCTCATTTTTCTCTATTCTCTCTCTCTCTCTCTTTTTGGAATTCTTTTTATTTGAGTATTGAGCTTATAGAAATCACTGGTTCTCTAATTTTCTTATCTTTTCTCATATTTCTTCATTTTTAATCTTTGTGCCCTAGCTTCTGGAGGATTCCCAAAGCCTTATTTTTTAGCCCTTCTGTTGAATTTTTTATATCTTGATTTCTTTTTTTCCTTAACCATACCTTTCTTGTTTTGTGAATATAATATCTTCTCTTACCCCCTAAGGATGTTTCCTTTTCCTTGTACAACCTCTAATTCCTTCATATTGCTTCCCTTATGCTTGCTTGTTGGTATGCCTTTCATGTTAGAGCTTTCCCTTAAATATCTGGTGATGCTTGATTATTTACTCTTATTTAATAATGAGTCCCCAGGGAGCTGATTTGGAAGCTCCCAGAACTCAAGTGTGGCTTCTAAAGTGAGGGCTTCAGACAGAACCAGTTCAATTTCTTGAGGAAGCATGCCCCGTAACATAGCAATATCTTTAGGTTTTTCCTGTTGGTCAGGACAGATGTTATAGAGAACAATCTCCCAAGGTTCTACTTGAAAGCCTTGGCCTGGCTGCCGTTTCTTCTTTTGTACTAAATAACTTAAGTGGCTTTTTATTTTTATTTATTTATTTATTTATTTATTTAATGTTTTTTAAAAAATTTATTTATTTTCGACAGAGAGAGAGAGAGAGAGAGAGCGAGCATGAGCGGGGGAGGGGCAGAGAGAGAGGGAGACACAGAATCCGAAGCAGGCTCCAGGCTCCAAGCTGTCAGCACAGAGCCTGACATGGGGCTCAGACTCACAGACTACGAGATCATGACCTGAGCTGAAGTAGGACGCTCAACCAATTGAGCCACCCATGTGCCCCTTAAATGGCTTTTTAAGACATAATACCTTCAGCCTCTTTTGTCCCTTTCCATATTATTGCTCTATATAAATATAACACTGTATTAACAAGTAAAAACTATAATAAATTTAAAAATAAAAAGAGTAGAGACACCTGGGTACTTACTCGGTTAAGCATCCAACTTCAGCTCAGGTCATGATCTCATGGTTCATGGGTTTGAGCCCTGTGTTAGGCTCTGTGCTGACAGCTCACCACCTGAAGCCTGCTTCAGATTCTGTGTCTTCCTCTCTCTCTGCCTCTTCCCTCCTCATGCTGTCTCTCTGTCTCTCAAAAAATAAATAAACATTAAAAAAATTATTTTTAAATAAAAATAAAAAAAAGTCAACAAAGCCTTTCAAAACCTTCTCCTAAAATTAGGACAGACTAGTATTTTACCGTTAGATGATTCAACCTAAGGATATTATTTGATGGCCATCTTTTGAATATTATGGCTTGATAGGTTTTCAAATTTGGATATCAATTTAGAAGACCGATGTAGGGTTTAGAAGTCTAATGTAGGGGCATCTGGGTGGTGCAGTTGGGTAAGCATCCAACTCTTGATTTCGGCTCAGGTCATGATCTCATGGTTCATGAGATCGAGCCCCACGTTGGACTCCACACTGACAGCAGGGAGTCTGTGTGGGATTCTCTCTCTCCCTCTTTCTCTGTCCCTCTTCCTCTCTCTCTCTCTCTCTCTCTCTCTCAAATAAACAAACATTGAAAGAAAAAAGACTAAGGGCACCTGGGTGGCTCAGTTGGTTAAGCATCCGACTCTTTTTTTTTTTTTTTAACGTTTTATTTATTTTTGAGACAAGGAGAGACAGAGCATGAACAGGGGAGGGTCAGAGAGAGGGTGACACAGAATCTGAAACAGGCTCCAGGCTCTGAGCTGTCAGTACAGAGCCCGATGCGGGGCTCAAACTCACGGACCATAAAATCGTGACCTGAGCCGAAGTCAGCCACTTAACTGACTGAGCCACCCAGGCGCCCCAGCATCCGACTCTTGATTTTGGCTCAGGTCATGATCTTACAGGGTTCGTGGGATTGAGCCCCATGTCAGGCTCTGTACTGACAGCATGGAGCCTGCTTGGGATTCTCTCTCTCCCTGTCTCTCTCTGCTTCTCCCCCACTCACACACACACTCTCTCTCAAAATAAATAAATAAACATTAAAAAAATATTTTAAGTTGAAACAAGACTAATGTATATACAATATGCCTTATGTACACTGGACATAGAAATGACCACTCTCCGGGGATAGAGCAGAGGCTAGGATAGGGAGTGGAGTGAAGACCGTTATCTGGAGCCAAGCTGCCAAGTCTAAATGGGGTGTGACTATATGGATAGACCAAGATACAAAGTCCAGGAAGTTCTGAACCTAGTAAATCCTAGGAAGGTTGGACAGAGGAACTGCCTATGTACAAATTGGGGAGTAGCTGCATAGCTTTTTATATGGCTTCAGAGACTTTGGCTAGCAGTATGTCCTGAAAGCCCAAGGGTCTGCAGTCTTTGATTAATATCTGACCTTACTTAGGACCCACCTTTAGGTTGTCCCTGACTCCAAAACTACCTTTCCCCTCAGGGCTCCTGCCAGAACATGGTTGCTTCCAGCACCTGCTACTTAACCTCCCGTCCACAGCCTGATGTCATTTTGGTAGGGAATCCCTAACCCTCCTCTATCCCTACGGCCCTGCCAGGGCTTGAGTCTTTGCCTTAGCCTACTCTCAACTACCTCCCACATCCTTATCTTTGGATTCAGTGTGTTACATGCAGCGACTGGTCCTGACTCCCAGCTGCTGCTCTGCATTACCATTCTGCCCAGCTTCCCAGTTTGGAACCAGATGGATTCTTTTCCTGTGGCTCTTGGTCCATTCTGGGACTGCTGCAGAGGAAATATCCATTCTTGAATACTAAATTGTGCTCAATGTATTTTCTTCACAAAAGCGTTGTTATAAATGGTGGGTAGGAACTCTAGTTATACACTGTTATGGTTAGCACATGGCCTGGGCTCTACCATTTATAACACATTTTTTAAGGAAAAATATGTTTCAAGTTTTAGGTAATAGACTTGAAAAACCAACTTTTTGGCACAAGTCCTATTGATAAATTGGGGACTGCCTTATAACAACGTGCAAAGGAGGAAAAATGTTGTTATCAAATATTCATTAAGTTCCCGCTTGTGCATCATGCTGTTGTGACTGCCGGATCTATGGGCCTCTGCTGGGCCTGTTTTTATAAGCTATAATAAGGCCGCCTTACAAATTGCCCTCTGAACCTCAGCACATTGTAGAGCTTTCTCTGACACATCTTGTGTCGTACTAATGGGAAGGATTAAGGCAAGAAGCGTTCCTAGTCTGAATATGTGCAGTTTTAATTTAAATGCGGTCTTTCCTAGAGCCTAAGTTCTTTTAGTCACTGAGCCTGCACTAATTTGTGTTATTCTTTTGGGCGCTGGGGCACTCTTAGAACTTTTTTAAATTAGTACTTCCTATCGGCTCAGTGTTTTCTTTCAAGTGAGACACTCTTAGAATAATGTGACACAAAGCGATTTTCAAAAGATTAAAGCAGTGTGTTCTAATGTGAGCCTTACAACTAATTGCCTGAACTAATTATACATAAAGGGCCAAGCCATTAGTGTTAATAAGAAGTGACTTTGGAAAGTACAGTTTGACCCAAGGACTGAATAACTATTGCAAACAGTAATCAGTGAGGTGGTATCCAATGAATAAAACACCTTTAGCTGGAAATTATTCATGTCCATTCCAATTGGGTTTTTCTTAAGTTGTAACTCTTACACTTCGTTATTTCCTTGTCAGTGCAAGTGGGTACTCTTCTGAACATGGAGGCTGAACTAAAATAGCTCACAGAGAAGTCTTCGTATAAATAAATGTGTACTCTGTGAATATAGATCTTCTTGATATCTCCTCTTCAGGCTCTTTTTCCCCACCCACTTGAAATGTCTGTGCTCCCAGGGCTCTATCCTGGGTCTTCTTCCCACCCTATGCTCCTTCCCTGTTTGACCTCATCGTGTTCTGACTCTGTGCTAGCAAATTCCCCATATAAATATGGGGAATCTAGACCAGGTATCTTATGGATTCCAGATGCAGATTTTCATGGGAGTATCTTGTAGGAATCGCAAAACTGCAAGCCCAAAATAGAACCGCGATCTCCTCTCCCAAATCCGCCCTCTCCCCCCATCCTGCCCCCTCAACTTAGGAAGTGATCCAACACAACTCCATGTTTTGTTGATTCTCTTTCAACCATTTTTGTCTTTCCCCATCACCCTGCCCTTGTCCATGCCCCCATTTTCTCCTTCCTGCACTGTGGCAAAAGCCTTGTAACTGGTCTCCTCAAATGCCTCCTTCCAAAGTATACACAGCTGCTAGCAAAGTATTAAGGCCCAAATCTGATCATGTTGTTATCTGCTTGAAAGTGTGAAGTGATTACCCATTGCTGAAGGTCAACGTGTTTCACTAGTGTGGTCGTTTGATCTTGTACGCTCTTCACCCCGAATTCACAGCAGCTCAGAGTTGCTGGCCATCTTTCAGGTGCTTGAATTCATTCAGAACCTTCCCTGTGCAAGGCCTTTGTATTCATGGCTCCCTCGGCCTGGGACGCTCTTCCTCTTGTGCTCTGCCTGGTTACTGCCTACTTGCCCTTCTAGTCTTAGCCTCAGTATAATTCCTCAGTGACGATGTTCCCCAAAGCCCTCCCCAGTTGGTTAGATTTTCCTGTTTAAATATGCCAACAGCATCCTGTATTTGCTAGCACTCATCATAATTATAATTAAATGAGTATTTGTATAATTACTATTTTGATGCCTGATTATCCTACTAGCCTGTAAACTCCCTGAGAGCAGGGACCATGCCTGTCTGGCTCACCATTCTCTCCCCAGTGCCTTTCATAACAAATATTTGCCAAATGAATGTATAATGAATGCAGTTGGACAGAAGCCGTGGCATATGTTATGTGTATTTGTACTTATGTTTGAATATGGGGTATCTGATGTTCTAGGACTCAAACACTTCCCACTCCATAATGAGCAATACTGTGAAAGCCTTATTTAGATCTTGTTAACCGTTCAGCTGTTGCATGCTCTTTCCCCTTTTATTCTGGGAGTAGACCATATCGGTCAGGGTTCTGCCAGAAAAATAGAACCGGTAGGAGAGAAAGGATTTATTGCAGGAATAGGCTAATGTGATTGAGGGGGCTTTGAGGCAAGTATGGAATCCGTAGGGCAGGAGGTCAGGAAAGGCAGGCTGGAACTCATGGACATGGAGGGCAAGGCTGCTGTTCTAGGTGGGAGTTCTTCTTCAGGGAACCCTCAGTTCCACTTTTCAGGACTTTTAATGGATTGAAGCAGGCCCACCCAGATTATCTAGGCTCATCTCCCATACTTAAAGTCAACTGATTATGTTCTTCAATTACATCTACAAAATGCCTTCATAGCAACAACCTAGATTAGTGTTTGTTTCAAAACTGGAGACTATAGCCTGTATCTCAGCTGACACACAAAGTTGACCATCAAATGTTCTGAGGCAAAACACCAGTTTAAAAACAAAATGAACCTTCTGAAAACAACTTGGCATTCCTGGAATTGCGAATGGTAATTAAATACTTATTCGGTGGGCTTATCAAGTATGGAAATAATGGCTGTTTTAAGGAGATTTTTGCCTATTCTGCTGAAGTATGCCCAGTAACCTAATTACTCTGCTGTTCAAAATAGATGTGTGACTACTTCAAACGTGAATCAGTAATAAAATCCTAGGAAAATGGGCTTTTATGTGTAGTGCTTTTAATAAGTGGACAACAATGTCTTCCATGGGTGCCTTTTCATTTATTAACAGAGCAAACGTTTGCTGAACACAGAGTTGGGCAGCAGAGATACAAGACAAGGCAGAATACCACCCTCTACTTTGAGGCCTTGCAATGGACAAATAAGTCAACAAGTAGACAGATAGTTAAATCATTGCAGGCCTGGAGTGTAGTGTGGTTGTAGTATAGAATGTGAGGGGGGTATGGTCTGGTGGCAGAGCATGAAGTACCCCGAGCACCAAGCTTGGGGATCCAGCTTTATTCTTCAATGAGAGAAGAGGTTCTCTCTGTTGGGGAGTGCCATGTTTATATCACCTAGGACGAGGAATCTGAGGTGGAAGGTGAAGTGAGGGGGGAGAGAGAGTGCTAACAGCGGGGGTACTAGAGGCTGAATTCTAGCACTAGCAGAGTTTATCCGTTGAGGAAGAGGGAAAATTTGAAGATGAAACTTGGAGGCTTATCGCTTCTAAGATGGGGACCGTCCAAGACCGGTAATGGAGGTGGTGGTGTCGGAGGAGGAATGGATGTTTAGTTCTGAGGCAGGTAGAAGGACAAAACTAACACGATTTACCGAGCATCTATGCTGGGTCTGGTGCATTGACACACATCATCTCATGTCAGTGGAGATACTGGTGTGACTTTTAGCCATATGAGATCACCTACGAAGTATCCTGAACCAAGGGAGAAGTTTGAGGAAGATGCTTAGTATTGAAGATTGTGTTTTAGGTGTTCAGTCTTTTTATAAAGGATGATATAGGTGCTTCATTTTGAAAATTACCCAACATTTGATTCTAAAAGGATATAATTAGAAATGAATGTCAGCTGGTAGCTATTGAGAAAGAAAAAAAAGGCTAACATCTGTGAGTGATTTCTGTGTGTTGTCTTACAATTCCCAAAGCAAATTGAAAAAGCAGAGTTTTTTGGCCTTGAACATGCATCTTGGTACATGAAATTGTATTCACTAGATCTGCTTTCCAAAGAGACAAGTGCAAGGGGCTATCAGTGATCTAATCTGGGAAAATGGCAGCATCCAAATAAATAATGATAGTGTGTTATAAACCATTAGATGAAATAAGATTCAGTGCATCTATATTGATTAATAAATAAATGGGGGGAGGGGAGAGAAACCTCTTCCTTACAGGAGAATGCCAACAAATACATGTAGAAAGAGGGAAAAAAATAGAAAAATCACCATTTGGGAAACATTACAGTGATGGTTGACGACGACAGGAGTTGTCCATGGGTGGGTGGATGTTTGATGAAGAACAGGGTGTTGGCATGGGCTTATGGTATTTTTCCACCAAACACTCCTAATTACAAAGAAGGCAATGGTGACTCTATGGGGAAGACTGGCAGATACAAACTTGCCCAGGTGATCAAGGTTAGCACCATCAGTGATGGGACAATCTGGCTTCCTGGGCCTCCTGGTGTGATGTGCTAAGAAGAGCCTCGCATCATTTTTGGGGTTGTCTTGCTACGAGTACATGGCCTGAATGTGGTCATGAGGAAACATCAGATGGACCCAAATTAGGGTGATCCAGGTCACCTGAGGGAGGAAAAGGTTTTGGCTCTTTAAAATTGTCAAGGATGAGAGAGGCAGGTGAAGACTGAGGAACCATTCCAGACTGAAAGAGACCTGTGATCGTTCCGTAAAGTGTCCTTGTTTGGAGCAACACATACTGGGGTATATGGGAGTGAAGGGACTCCACGGTCACTCTGGTTCAGTGAAGTAACCACGGTTACTCTGGTTCAGAAAAATACTGAACAATTGGGTGTCTAGGTCAAGGGGAACCAGGAGTTCTTCGTGTTGTTCCTGCAGCTTTTTTGTGTGCTTGAAATTATTTTAAAGTAGATTATTTTTGATGGGTATTGAGGAGGGCACCTTTTGGGATGAGCACTGGGAGTTGTATGGAAACCAATTTGACAATAAATTTCATATATTGAAAAAAAATAAAATAAAATATATTATTTTTAAGAGTTATGAAACTCAAGGGAGGACCAAGGGGCTGTTTTAGACTGAAGGAGACTGAGAGACATGGTAAATACAATGAGTGATCTAGATTGGATCCTTTTGCTGCAAAGGAAATCATCGGGGTAGTTGGCAAAAATTTCAGGAGGGTTTTTAGGTGAAAGGTTGTGCATTCTCTGTACTGTTCTGGCAGTTTATCTGTAAGTTTCAAATTGTTTTGAAATAAAGTCTTTTAAAAGTGCAAGAAGGGCTTTTCTGAAACTCAAACTAACTTTGATTTCCTTTTTCTTTGATCAGAATAGGATAGGATTTATTCCTGCCTGTCAGAGGCCAGACTGTGCTTTTAATGACAAGATTAAAGAATGTTAAAGATGTTAAGAGTAGGAGAGTGAAGGATCTGTAGACAAGTCAGCCTCTTGATTCTTTGTCCTCAAATGTAAATCCAGGATAACAGTACCTGCATGGCCTGTCATGCAGGGTGGGTCCTCCTGAGGGCAAAATGAGACAAACATATAAACATTAAAAAGAGAGAATACTAATGAAATATAATCTCTTGGTGACCAAATGGTGTGTAGAGAGATGTGTGTTTTTTTTTTTTCTGATACTTTAATACTACTAATAGAAGTATTCTGGTTTGGTAATAGGGATGCCTTTCCCTGCATTTCTCTTTTTCCTCATTTGGTTCTTATATATCCCCACACTTACCTGGTGTCTCCTACTTATTCATGCTTCTCTTTCAGCTTCCTCTTTTACTGGCTTTTCTTTCCTCTCCTACAAGTTCGTTGGCTTGTGTTTTTTTATTCTTTTTGCCTCTCATTCTCCTCTCCCTCTTTTGTAGTCTCATTTCCCTGCCCACTCCCTTGACTTGCTTCTCTTTTTGTTGTGGCCTCATGAATTCTAGATACAATGTTTCCATTTGCCTTTATTCAAGAGGAAGGCCCATCTGAATTAGATTCCTAGCAACAGAGATTGGTAACAGGTGAAGTTTTGTTAGTAGCTACTATTTACTGAATGTATACTATGGGCTGAGAATTGTTGGTTACATTATCTTATAGTCACAATCCTCACAACACCATTTTAGAGTAGGTGTTTTTATTATGCCCATTTTACGGAATAGGAAACTGAAGCACAGATGTTGAGCAACTTACCCAAAATAAAAAATAGTAAGTGGCAAAGCTAAGCTTAAAAACACAAGTGAATTTCAAAACTCATGGTGCTTCACACCCACAGTATAGCCCAAGGATATTAGTTCCATACCTTTTGGGTTCTACAGGTAGTGCCTTTGGGGTCAAGGATGACATTTAGATGAGTATCAAAATGGAGCCAGGGATAACCATCTTGTATTGTTTACAGTAGTGGTGAGGAGAGGCGAAGCTCAGTTGTAGGTCAGCATCTGAATGGCTGGTTCTTGGCAAGTCATTGTTTATAATCAGTGCAGGTTGCTGCTGAAAGCAATCCCCTTGGACCCCTTTCCAGAACGGTTCTCCTTTTGGAATGTAACGGGAACTAATTACGTGCTATTAAATCCAGGACCCGTTTCATATTCGGAAGTTCCAGTGGTAAGCCTCACATGTCAGAAGCAATTAGTGACATTGTGACATGTCATCTTCACTAGACTGGACTTGGATCGTTTTCAATAACCGTCACCACGGTGCCATCTGAGGAATGCTGCTTCAAGACAACACATTCTGGGCATTCGCCTAACTGGTGTTCTGGAGACTTGAGAAATGTGAGAATACCGTTCATTCTGACAGTTTTCAGATTTTGAGTGCCCAGGAAAGGGGCTAGAGGTACTGGGCAGGGGGCAGGGCCATGCTGCACGGTCTGCGAGCTGGTCTTGGGGGCCCTGCTCTCACGCGGTTCTGGTGGAATGACTGCTGTGCACCGACAGCACCTGGGCACCCACATAACCAAACGCCAGGATGTGAAAACAGGCTTGGCTGAGGCATGAGAAGCTGAATGCTGGTGTGCTAATTCACGACCTTGGATTAATGGGAAGTATATCGTCCACCATTTTTTTAAGCTAAAAAATGAACAGACTTCTAACTGGAATTTGAAATTCTTGCTTATAAAATATATCTTGTAGGTATCAGGTCCCAATTCTACTTTATAGAGAAGAATGCGAAAGACAAATGTATTTTTCCTTTGGAAATACGTAGCAAAAGTGTCATCGGTGGAGCTGTGTATACAGCTTGCTTTGTAGTTCTGCCTACGTTGCTGACATTAGGATTATCTCCTGAGTGGGATCTTCCTGTTGATTTTGGATTTTTACCATGTTGCTGAGACACTGCATGGGAAAATGCAGTGACTGGATTTTTTTGCTAGAGTGTAGTGGGGCCGTGAAAGCATCTGGAAAAAAATTGCCCTCTTGGGATAACTGGACTGTGTCCATTAAGTCAGGTTCTGCCCCAGAATGCCCAGAATGTTATAGGCTTAGCTCACAGGTGATTGACTCTTCAGCGCACTGAGGCTGCCCGAAGACTCTCTGTGGTAAAGAACCTCTTTGTTTCCCCCTCCATTCTGGGGCTTGGCTATTTCAACTAGATTATTCATATCGACTGTAAATTTTAACCATGGCAAAAAGGTCTCTGGAAACCCAACTGGGCAAACTTAGAGGTGGCCCCTTAGCATATGCCTTAAAAAAAAAAAAAAAAAAAAAAAAAAAAAAAAAAAAAAAGTAAAGAGGAAGAAAAGAAAAGAAAGAAGAAATATAAAGCTGAATAAAAATAACTTGAGGGGCATTGACTAAATTTGGGTGGGCGTGATGTTGTCTATTATTTGAGTGTAGGGTGGAAACATCACTAGGAAACCTGATAAACACACGATACTGCATAAAGGGATGTATTGTAAAGTAAGCATACTTTAAGAAATAAAGCCCTATAATAAATGAATGTGTCATTATTGAGTGAAATGGAAATAAAACACCCTGCAAGGGAAGATGAAGCTATGAATGTGATTTTTGGGAAATATACGTTAAGTTCTAAAATTATTTGGTCCTAAATCTATTTAAGGTGTGTGTGTGTGTGTGTGTGTGTGTGTGTGTGTGTGTGTGTGTTATGCATGATAAATTTTTCACTTGTGTTCCCAAGTAGTAAACTTCTACTAAATATCCTCGCCATGATATTAACTGACCTTCAGTTTTGAATAAAAATAACAAGCGGACTGGACTGTCCATCAGTCAAGTACCGTCTGTTCTTAACAGAGATGTGGATTGAGTTTACTAAGGTGTGGCTTTGAATAGTAACTGATACTCAGAGGATAATTGGGTCAGTCAAACAGCCAAGTTTTGGGGGGTTTGGGGGCTGGTTTCACAGTTGAATATACATGAAGTAGCATGCTGTAGATCCTTTTATTTGGCTGACCAGGTATAAATGAATGGATTTTACTTTCCTGAGCTGACATTGTCAAGTGACCCCTCACAGACACAGTATTTAAATCATCCCCACTGGAGTAAACCACCACAGAGCTCTATATTTGAAGAAGTGCACATTCTTATATACCATATTCTTGTTGTACTGTTGGCTTTTCTCTTTCTTTGTGTGCATTGGGAATAGAGTGGAAAGAGGGAAGGAAGGCCTCTGCTAAAGAAATCACCCTTATGGAGTCTATGGCCAGAGATGGCTTGCAGCAGGTTTCTGTCCAGCCTTGGGAAGTTCTGATTCTGTGATTGTGTCAGAAGCAGCCCTAGGCCACAGCTTTCCTGGGTAACCAGCTTGGCTTCCAGGAATTGATGCTGATGATGCCATTTTAATCTCTTGTGCATCTATCTCCCTAAAATCCATAGTTGTTTAAGGACCTTCTATATTCTAATTTGTAGAGACTCAGTTATTGCAGAGATGTTTAATAATCTTGGCCTAACACAAAAGTTTGTTGACAAAATAAAACTTTTGGTATGCATGGAAATTAATTACAATTCCTTTTAACATTTCAAAACTAAATGTTGCTTTGGGAAGTAGTATTTGTTCATGGCAGAAAAAAATTAAAGTAGAGCCTCCCCTAAGAAATAAAAATCACCCATAGCCCATTATCCAAAAATAAATAGCACTTGGTGTCAAATACCCAGATTTTCTTCCCTAGGACTTATATTCCTATAAATAACATATATAAAAATGTATATTAAATATTAATATTATAATATTAATATAATATTAATTATATATTATATATAATAATATATACTATAATATTAATATATACTATATTTTAAATATATATTAAATATTATATATAAATATATATTAAATGTATACATATTCCTATAAATAACATATGTTATATATGTTCTATATATATATATATATTTTTTTTTTTTACCAAAATGGAAACATGCTACTTTATAAATCTCTCCCTTTCCTTACCTTTCCCCCAACCAAAAAAAAAAAATTTTTTTTGAGCCATTTTTGGCTACTATATATTTACGTCATCATTTAGAATGGCTGCAGAGATTTGCTAGACATGTAGGTTGTATCCTGATTTTTTGCGAGGCAAAAAATAATAAGCAATACTTTGATGAGCATCTTTGTACACATGATTGGGCACTTGCTTGATTATGTATTAAGGTAAGTGTTTAAATGTAGTAGAATGTATTAGATCAAAGCAGAACATATGTTGAAAGCTTGTGAGACTTGTTGCTATGTTACTTTCCCCAAAGTTTATTCTGATTCCTTATCAGTTCGTTATGTTAAAAGTGGTTTCTCATTGTTTTGAATTGTAGCTTTTCAGGCTGAGCATTTCTGTCATGTGCTGGCCACTTAAATTTCCTGGTAAATTGGCTAGTTTGCGTTCTTTTCCCATTTTTCTGTAGAGGTGTTTCTGTTTTGGCTTATTGTTTTGTGAGAGCATTTTATGGCTTAAGGACATGGATTTCTTCTCTGCTTTGTACGCTTTTGCCCAGTAGATTGGAATTTTTATTCAGATTTAATCAAAGGTAAATTGATGAATTTAGTGGGTATGAGCATATTTCTCAATATTGAGTCTTGCTATTTGAGAATAATATCTCACACACTTCTCATGTAAGGACATTATAAGGACTAAACATATGGAGTGACATTTTCCCAGGCCTTTCAGTTTGTTGCCTTGCTTCAGAGTAGAACTGCTTTTAAATTATTTGAGAAACTGAGTAGCTTAAGTGTTTTTACCAGCTAAGTGATTGGATTCCATCTGGTTGGTTTTTGAAGTATTCTTTTTAATGATTTTAGCACACTCACCTATTGTTATTCCTTTTCAAAGCTAGTATCTTTGGCTCTTTGAAATAGATTGTTCACATGGGTCTTTATGGCTTTGGGAGTCTGACAATTTTATGATTATGCAAATGTTATTGAGCTCATCTTGATGGATGTTCCCTGAGCCCTTGGCTGATTGCACAGAGACTGCGCCTTTAACTGTCACAGGGTTGGCTAGTGTGACCTTCACATCAGGCTGCGTAAAACATGCTTGCCAGGCATCCTAGGACAATTTGGAGCGGTTGCCTGGGCAACCTCACTTGCTTCTAATCAAATGCCCAAAGGATAACCCAAGTCCCAGTGGGAATGCCTCATCTGAAGAGAGGAACTCTGTCCTTAGCAGTGGAAGTGCATTTGTCAATTTTAGGGCACTTTGCTAATGTTGCGGAGAGACGAGGTTATGCCATGATCTGACAATGAACTTGGGGGAGGGAGAGGATGAAGGAAAAGTGCACCAACAGAACAGGGATAGAGGAGAAGTTCACATGGAAGTAAGTGGTAGAAATCAAAATAATAAATGCCAACATAAAAAAAACACAACAACAACACTATAGCATAGGCACTGAGAATGAATACCAAAAAGTTATGTTTAGTGAAAAAAAAAATTCCATGGCCAGTAAGTGAGTATCTGGAGAGGGAATAAAGAATAATGAAGATTTCTGAAAAGCATACAATAACAATATGGTTTTGTTTTTTTTTTTTTTCCACTGAAAACCATCTAATGTATTTGGTCAACCCTGGTCTAAGGAACTAACATTGTTTTCACCTTGTACTCTTCATTGTAGCCTGAGTAAATCACGAGTGATTTTTCTGGAATCAGAATGACGCCACTCAGAATCATAGGACACTTTTACTTGTTAATTCCATGAATCAGCACTGTTACAGATTTGAAACTGGTGTAGTTAAAGTCAATTTGGTTTTTCTTTGAAACAAAACAAATCTACAGTCTACCAAGCTGGTTATCATGACAGGTGTGTTTTAGCTGCTTGGATATGCAGAATGCAGATTTGAGCAGAAAGGCATTGCGTAGCCCTGGGTTGGAAGCCTTTCTGGGGAACATCAGTGAGCCGACCATTCCCTATTCTCAAAACGGTTAGGTGCTTAATTCATCCCATTACATAAAAAACAAACAAGCAAAAAAAGTCTGTGGCTCACTCCTAAAATACCCACAACTGCTCTTAAGACTCCCTTTTTTGAAGATCTCAACCAGGTCCAAGAGAGATGCAAACTTTAGTCAAAACTGGCATACTCAGTACGCGATAAAAGGTGCTGTCCAAGGTAGTTATCCAGCAAGTGTTGGACAGGGATGACATTGTCCAGATGTCAGACTCTTTGAAAACGTTAAGTTTGGGGCGCCTGGGTGGCGCAGTCGGTTAAGCGTCCGACTTCAGCCAGGTCACGATCTCGCGGTCCGTGAGTTCGAGCCCCGCGTCAGGCTCTGGGCTGATGGCTTGGAGCCTGGAGCCTGTTTCCGATTCTGTGTCTCCCTCTCTCTCTGCCCCTCCCCTGTTCATGCTCTGTTTCTCTCTGTCCCAAAAATAAATAAAAAACGTTGAAAAAAAAAAAAAAGAAAACGTTAAGTTTTGCTCAGATATTTTCTACAGATTGGATTTCGTGGTTGCGGAAAACTGTGGTTTCAGTTAGAGTCCTGGAAAGTAAGGGATGGCATATCCTAAAGGTTTACCTGGAGAGTACTTAATGAAGGAGTTATTTAAAGAGTTGAGGGCAGGGCTCAGGGAACCCCCCAGGTGATGGCAAAGCACTCCACAGGTGGCAGAGGTGGGATCCAACACTGTCTCTAGGCCAGAAGAAATGAGGGAGGAAGCAGTGTGCCTGGGACCCAGTGAGAGCCATGCCCCTGGAGCTGTAAATGTAGATACAGCTACAGGCTGGACAGGGGCGGGCAGGGAGATGGGGGTGAATGCAAATATGTTGACTCCTCTTCCCTCTCTTCTCCTCTCCAATCTCCTGCTGGTGTCTTTTGTTACCCAGATCCATCTGGGAGCTAGAGTAAGGGATCCTGGGTGATGCAGTTTATAGAGGTCAGTTTCCTAGAGCCAGAAGGGCAGAGAAGGCTGGATTATGGATCTGGGGCGGGGAAGGGCAGATGGAGACTAACTAACACAGTATATAAATCTTCTATTCTCTGAGGATCTCCTTGCCCTTTGGAAGCATAAACATTTGGAAGAGAAGTTATTTATAAAAGAATGTCTTTTACAGGAGATGTGTAGCAGATCAGAGACACCAGTGAGTCTTATGACTTTCCCAGCTGATGACTTCCTTTTTTGTGCTCCACTGAGTCTAGTGCATACTGTACAATTACTGTTATTTCTTTATATGTGCATGTCTCCCTCTCTAGACCTCAGGTCCTTATTATTACAAACTTCCTTTTATATGTCTTAGTTTCCCTGCATCTAGCCTAGTGCCTAGCATTTAGTAGAAACTTGTGTGTGTGTGTGTGTGTTTTGAGAGAGTGCATGTGAATGAGAAATCATGGGGGAGGGGCAGAGGGAAAGGGAGAGAGAGAACCTTAAGCCGGCCCCACACCCAGCTCCGAGCTCAGCCCACTGCAGAGCTGAATTCAAGGCTCCATCTCAAACCGTGAGGTCATGACCTGAGCTGAAATCAAGAGTTGAATGCCTTCTGGATATCCCAGAAGGATCAAAATTTTAAATGTCAGGAAGAAAGCTTTAAGACTTGGGAGTAGGAAAGGATTTCCTAAATGTTTTCATACTTTTAGTCTTTAGAGAAGATTTCTTAACATACAAAGAAACATTTAATATAAAAGAAAGATTGACAAATTGGACTCTATTAAAATTAAGAATTTTCTTCATTTAAAGAAGACTTACTGAAATTACATGATGCCTGAGATTTGCTTCAGTATAATTTGTGGGAGGGGAAATAGAGGTATAGATGAAACAAGATTGGCCATGAACTGATCGTTTTTGAAACTGGGGGGTGAGTACATGGGGTTCATTATACTAAGCACACAGAAGATGAAAGGATTAATAGAATATACAGAAAAGTCCTGCTGATCAAAAAGAAAAGCATGGTGGCTCAGTTGGTTAAGCGTCCGACTTCGGCTCAGGTCATGATCTCACGGTTCGTGAGTTCGAGCCCCGCGTCAGGCTCTGTGCTGACAGCTCAGATTCAGATTCTGTGTCTCCCCCCTCTCTGCTCCTCCCCCACTCATGCTCTGTCTCTCTCAAATAAATAAATAAATAAATAAATAAATAGTGCTAGGGCAGATGGAGACCTAGAGGATCTCACACCTGCTGGTAGATTGGTGCAAGTACCTTAGAAAATAGTATTGGCATTATCTCATAAAGTTGACCACATTTCCAACATTTTACTCCTAAGTATATTTGTAAAAGAAATTGTTGCACATATGCACCAGGAAATATGTGTGGAAGTATTTATGGCAGCACTGTATATGACACGAAAAGCCTGGGAACACCCAAAATGTCTGTGGGCAAGAGAGTAGTTGAATGAACTGCAGTATATTCACCCCATGGGACACAATTCACAAGTAAAGCATAATGGAAGAGTTACAACATAGATGAGTCTTACCAATATAAAATGAAAAAATATCACATATAGTTCCTTTTCTGTAAATTTAAAAAGAACTAAAATCATAACTATAGGTTTTAGGAATACATATAGATGAGATGAAAATATATAGAAAGGAAAGCAGTAGAATATTGAGGACAGGATTCAGGATGGTTGTTACCTCAGGTAGTGGGAACCAGGAAGATGAGACCAGGAGGGCCATTTGGACAGATAAGTTACTGTCGAAGTCTGAGTTTTATGTCAGGTGAAGGGTTCATGGTTGCCTATCACAGCATTAGGAATGAAGAATGAGTGAATGGAGGCAGCGTGCATGGCCCAGAGATGTGAATGTGTCTCATCTCAGATGGTGATTAACCCAGTTCTGTGCAGTTGAGGTTGAATAAAACAAGAAAGGAGGATTAGGATGAGTGGAAAGGGAACAGCAGCATAGTACATTTACCACTAGGAATTTGGAAATTATACATTTTGCATAGGAGGATAATCAGGGGTTAGGCTAAACAGTTGTTACAAAGAGACACAAATAAGATGAACTGCCCAAACAAGATGGGTGATCTCTTTCCCATTTCCTCTCCCTCATTCACATAATAGTTTAGATCATCACCGTTCAGTAAATATGTGTGAGTCACATATGTCACAATATGAGATTTCTTAGTAGCCACGTTAAAAAGGGAAAAAGAAACAAGTTTACATTAGTTTTAATAACATATTCTTTTTAACTCAATATAGTCAAAATGTTATTTCAACATATAATCAGTAGGAAAAAACACTAATGAGATATGTTACATTCTTTTTATCTTACTAAGTCTTCAAAGTCTGAGATATTTTACACTTATAGTGCAGCTCAGCTTTGACACTAACTTTTCATCAGAAATACTTGATCTGTATTTAGATTTCATAATTTAAAGTTTTACATTTTTTATTTTTATAATTTTAGATTTGAAAGTTTACAGTTGAAAAAAGTAGTGTCACATATTCAAGATGTTCTAAATATACTTAAGGTTGTCATTAACTAAGTCAAGTATTGGAATTTAAGTTGATTAAAATTAAATAGCATTAAAAATTCATCTCTTCATCTCACTAGCCACTTTTCAAGTGCTCAGTAACCACATGTGGCTAGTGTCCACCTTAATGAAAGAGTGCACCTGGTGCTCCCCAGCCTCTTGCACCAGATCAGCAGTGTTAACATCACTTGGGAACTTGCTAGAAATGCAAATTGTGAATCAGAAACTGTGGAGGTGGACCCAGCCAGGTAATTCTGATACACACTAAAGTTTGAGAACCATGGGTATAGAGGTCTTCAGAGACCTGGGCTCTAAAATGTTCCTGTACCATCATAGTCTTGCCCTCATCTGTAGGGTAGAAGCTGGCTGGCTAGGGCCCCTTTTGAATCCTACCTGTAGGAAGGTAGGGGACTAGGGAGGAGGAATGCAGTGGGCAAGCACTTTCCTTTTTTTAAAGTCTGAGAGCCAAAAATGCATACCTCCTCACATCCCTTTGAGTATAACTAAGCAGCCATTACCTAGCTGCAAGGGAGGCTGGGAATTGTAGACTAGCTGGCTGTGTGCCAACTAAAACTCGTGGAGGTAGTTCTGTTTCTGAAAGGAAAAGGTGGAGAATGGACCCTAAAGCAATCTGCAATCTCACCATAATCGTTGGGTACAGTTTGATTTATTTTGCCACCTAGAGCGTAGCCTTGGTTTTATTATTTCACACTATGTGATCCTCATTGGTATATTGGTTTCTTGGAAAAGTAAAATAGACAAAATAGGGATACATATAATGCCTGAGGAAGTCTTAAAGGTGCTATGAATTATGTGTAAACTCGAAATGTGCCAGAGAGAAGTTGAGTCATTAAGATCAGCCCCTGACCATCCTCCTTTGAGGCAGAGGCTAGGCACAAAGTGGTACATTGTGTGCACAGCAGAATTTACCCCTAGGTGAGATATTCAAGGGCAAGTATATGATTGGTTCTACTCTACTCCATAGTGATAATAATCATTGACTAAGTTGCCTACTTTCTTGCTCTCAGGGTTTAAATAACATGTTACATTTTGTTCTTGTTTCTGTTGTCTTGAAATCACCTGGGTGGGGCTCCTTATTCCCAGAACACTGAGTTTCCACTCAGCCCACCACTTTATTCTGGACTAACAGCTCCCAATCCGTCTTCCAAAAGTAGCCCCAGCAATACCCCTCCTCACTTCCTTTCCATGCTGTGTGGTGGAGGTGGGGCCCGTCCTGAGCCTCAGGTATTCTTGTTTAACTGCTCTCACTAAGAAACAGTGCACCGTGACTCAGCATGTGTGATTTTTAAAAACTACCACATAATGCGTTATTGTGACCGACATCGGATAACAAATAATTACATAAAGAGATTTCCTAATGGCTTGAATAGAAACAGCCTATGGTATACTGCCTGGAATGTGTTCATTTTCATAATATTGAAAACTGTAAACTCTTTTATACTCTTTACAGTTCTTCAAGCACTTTGAAAACAGCTGATTCAAGACACATGTTTAATATTAAGAGTGTAGAAATAAGAAGTGTTGTTCCTTCATTCTTTGGGTAGATGTGAAATCAGGACCTCTCCTGTTTTTAAAAAAAAAAGGCAAGAAAATACAGGGAATCCTTGAATTGCCTTCAGCAATGAAATACACGGTAAAAGTGAAATTAGACAACAACTAGTTGTATTGATGAATTTCTTATTCCTATAAAATGGCCTTGCTCTCTTGAAACTTTGGCCATTTCCACTGGCTTTGCTTGGCCTTATTTTATCATGGCTACTTCCTCAGAATTGGCTAAGGCTTCTCAATGGGATATGAGCGGGACTCCTTCATTTCTGGCAGTTCTGTTTTCAATGTAAATTCATCCACAACAATTGGAATTATGGTGAATATTATTACTTGCTTTAGTTGGTCGTTAAAATGTGTAGTGTCAGATTAAAAACCTCATCAAGAACCCTGGACCCTTAATTTCTCTCACATTCTCAGAGCGGTCCTGGGGGACCCTTGCCCTCTGGGAGGAAAGGTGGTGATGACATGTGGGAGCAGAGATGGGAATTGAATGTTCAGTAGTTGGCGGCAGGAGTTTTGGCCTCATAAGAGATCTGACCGTGGACAAGCTAATTAAGCTCCCTATTTTCCCATCTTTCATAACAGTACCTACTTCATGGGTTGTTGTGTTAAGATGATCCACTTATGATAAGCTTAGCATAGTATCTGACACATATAAGTACAGTACCTTATGAGTACCAGCAATTAATTAGTATTATTATTCACAGTAGGTGCCGTTCTAAAGACCCTGAAAGTACTCTTGCTGGTACACTTTATTGAGACAATAATAATTCTCTAGGACTAGTTTTTCTCCTTTTCTCTATAACTTACTTTACTCAGCTTTCTATAGTCTTATTTTTAATTTTTTTAATGTTTATTTATTTTTGAGAAGGAGAGGGAGAGGGAGAGAGAGAGAGAGAGAGAGAGAGAGAGAGAGAGAGAGATTATGGGTGGGGGAGGGGCAGAGAGAGAGGGAGACACAATCTGAAGCAGGCTCCAGCAGGTCTGAGCTGTCAGCACAGTTTGACATGGGGCTCGGACTCACAGACCACGAGATCATGAACTGAGCCAAAGTCGTCGGATGCTTAACCGACTGAGCCACCCAGGCACCGCACCCCCCCACCCCCCAACTTTCTACAGTCAAAAAATAATGTTCACTCACTATTAGATTAATAGGAGAAAATGCGTATTTTCCTAACAGTTCTTAATGTGAATTATAATATATATTTGAAGTCATATCATTTACTCAGTTTCTATGGTACATGTCGTAACACTGCTTTGGAGAGTAAAATAATAATGACGACAATAACAACGATTGCAGCTTTTGCACTTACATCTGAATTCTTATGGAATGGGAGGAGAACACGTGTCCAATGCAGGTTAACATTGCTGAAGATTTCACAAGTTGTGAATTGTCGACTTTCCTGGATGTCAGTCCTGTTAAATAAATAGTATTTCAGGCTATAGTATAACCCACTGGCATGTTACCAAAGTGCTGTATAGCTATAGATAGATAGTTACTTTTTTTTTTAAACTTTTTTATTTGAGATAATTAGAAATCACAGAAAGTTACCAAAAAATGTACAGGAGGTCTCATGTACCTTTCACTCAGTTTTCCCTTAAGGTAACATCTTCCCTAACTATAGTACAGAGCAAAACCAGGAAATTAACATTGGTACAATCCATAGAGTTTTTCAGATATGCAGGTATTTTCTTTTAGTATGTAACTTGTCTTTTCATTCTATTCATGGGATATTTTTTTTTTTTACTCGTTTTCCACTTTTTTTTTTTTTTAATGTTTATTTATTTTTGAGACAGAGACAGAGCATGAACAGGGGAGGGTCAGAGAGAGGGAGACACAGAATCCGAAACAGGCTCCAGGCTCTGAGCTGTCAGCACAGAGCCCGATGCAGGGCTGGAACTCACGGACCGCGAGATCATGACCTGAGCCGAAGTCGGCCGCCTAACTGACTGAGCCACCCAGGCGCCCCATCATGGGATATTTTTGTAGAGCAAAAGTTTTTAATTTTGATAAGGTCCCATTTATCAATTTTTTTTTCTTTTTATGGTCTAGGGTTGTATTTCTTAAAAGCATGTCCAAACAGTACCTGCTTTGGCATCATCTCAAATGCTTGCTATAAAGCCCATGTGCTTGGGCCTCTCCCCATACATTCTGAATCACACTCTTAGGGATGGGGTCTGATAGTCTGTCAATTTTAGAAACTCCCTAAGATCTGAGAACTGCTGATTCAGAGACTTTGGCCTTGAGTCTTTTTTCTTCTTTCTCTACTTTGTCTGTGACTCCCCCCATTCATTTTTACCACTTGCATTATCAAATACATGTGGATAACGTCCACACCAACCCTCTGACGAACTCTGGATTAGGTGCCCTGCTGGATACTCTCTGCTGCTGTACAGAGAAAGTCTTTAATAAATGATTAAAAGATTATTGGTTAGATGTTACTTTCCTGGACCCCTGTTAATAGGATGCAGTAGAATAAGGGCCATCCTAATTATTATTTATACATTGTCTGTCAAAAAGGCAAGACATTGGTCCTGATGCTTGAAATTACTTAGTTATATCATATTTGGGGGGAGGCAAGAGAGGGGAGGGATGTAGTTACATAAATAATCTTGGGATTATTTGTTTCTTTTGCTATTTGGTCGTATTTTTTACCTCCTCTTCCTTTCATTAGAGCAGATAATTTGATATAACCTCTATTTGGAGAAAAATTCACACTTGATGAACACCAAGATTTCTATGTTTTAACAACCTAATATTTAGATATTTTGTTGCTTTTTAAACATTTTTAAAGTATTTTTTTCACTAGCATAAAGAACTATTTGTGGGATGTCTCTAATGGCCCTCTGAAAAATGGCAGTTTCATGTCTGGATATTTATTTGATTTTGGAATGTAATTAGAACCTTATTAAAATATCAGTTTTAGAATGTTTCAATTTTATATCATTTGTTTGAAGTAGTTAGGCAAGTCTTCTTTATTTAATATTTAATAAATTAAATTCTCCTTTTGTGTGTTCTTCTGAGTCATTTGCTCTGTTCAATCCATGTTTCTGTATGCTACAGTCCCTTAAAAATTGAATTGTCCTGGGGCACCTGGGTGGCTCAGTTAGTTAAGCGTCCAACTCTTGATTTTGGCTGAGGTCATCATCTCATGGTTTCATGGGATTGAGCCCCGTGCTGATCTCTGCACTGACAGCACGGAAACTTCTGGGGATTCTCTCTCTCCTTCTCTCTCTGCCCCTACCCCGTTACTTGTGTGCATACTCTCTCTCTCTCTCTCTCTCTCTCTCTCTCAAAAAATTAAATTGCCCCTTTAAAATTATAGGGCATGCTGTAACAGGCCTTGTGTTAAAACATAGCAGCTGAAATGAGGGCAAAATATAAATTTGTTTCTTGTATCTTGATCTTGGAAGAAAATGCTAAGTTTAGGAAATAGCCCTTACCGGTGTTTGTGTCTTCGGACAGTACGATCAATTAGAGTTTAGAGGAATGAAAAGCTAATTTTGAAAAAGCTAAGAATGAAAGCTAATTTTGTCTTGGTTGTAAAGTTGGATTCACTTGTTACCACAGTAAAGAATAGTGATAGCTGTAGGCCATGATGTCCATCCTGTAATAAGGACAATTATGTGCTACCATATCATGATAGAATCTTTTTCAATGTGCAACTCTTAGAAGAGTTTGATGTCAAAGAGATTTGATTTCTACCAGCCAGCCCCGGTGACACAGTCTTTACTAACTTCATATGGTCACGTCACTGACATGTGCTGTGGGATGTACAAGGGGACCTAGTGACAGTGTGATTGGTGCACCTAAACAGAGACCTGTTGTTAAGTGGTCACCAAAAACTGACGCTGGTAGGAATATATTAAGGATGGTGCGATATAGGAAGCCCGGGTCCTCCCTGCCACCCTTAGATGTCAAAAATAGTCTACAGCCATTTACAGGCATGCCTTTGTCTTGGACCTCATCATGATTTGAAACAATTTATCATCCAAGATCTGAGACCTCAGAATTACCATCTTGACCTTGGCTTCCTATCACTCCTTTTCTGTTCAGTCTTCTTCCTACCCAACCTGTGCCCAGCCTCCTTTCTGTCTTCTCAGTTCATCTGGTTTAGATTTCATTGCCTTGGTGTGGACCTCAAGTAAGCCAGTTCAGCAGAGCTGTCTAGTCTAGGTTACCTTTTGTCCTCTTCTTGAGTTATCTGGTCAGTCCTGACCTTGAGAAAACCCTGATGTTACTCTCTTATCTTTTGCTCTAAGGATAAATGACTTTTTTTTTTTTTTTCTGTAAATATTCAGGAAACTGAGTTGGTTTTTTTTTTTTTTTTTCTCCTACCAATTCCTCATAGGTACTTGGTAAGCCTTTTGTGTTCCTCTAACTGCTTCACCCACATAGGGGCTGTTCCAAGTGTTTTTTCCTCTCAGGACCCTACTTCCACCCCCATATTATGCAGTTCCTGCTGCTGATTTTTCTAAGGAGATAGATCAAGGCCATCCAATATGAGTTCCCTTAACTTTCATCTTTCATCTTTTTGGTCTCCAATCCTCTGTATTTCCTGTTGTCTCTGCTTCCATTCCCTGTTTCAAACAACTTGGGAAGGTCTTCTCTTTTCCAGTGCTCATCTACCTGCTTCTGCCCTTAATCAAATACCTTCCACTCTTTTGAGACCCTGATTTGTCATTACATCCTTCCGTTTTTTGTAACTTAAATTTCATAGCTTCTTACGATGTGAAAACGCTCAGATCTTTCTGATCTTTTAGAGTAGGATTTCTCAGCGATTGGCCGTTGATATTTTGGGCAACATCAGCATTTCGTGCTGGATGATTCTTTGTGGTAGGGGTCAGTCCTGTGTATTGTAAGATGTTTAGCAGCAACTTTGGCTGTTACTCACCAGATAGCCAGTAGCACTCTGGAGTGTCCCCAGACATTGCCAATATCTCTCAAGGGGCAAAATTGCCCCTGGTTGAGAACCAACACCTGAGAAATTCTTGCAACCGGGCCAATCCATCCATTGTTCTTCTGCTCTTCTTTTCATTTCCATCATCACCAAGTTTCCCTGTGGACCACTCAATTCTTATCTCCACCCCCTCACCGCCCAGTCAGATCTGAATCAGACTTCTGACACTACCCCTTACTGACAATGCTCTCAGAGGAATGAAGTGACCTCCTGGCAGCCAAACCCAGTGAGTGGCCTTTTCTCGGTTCCTCAGTTTTCTGAAACTTTTGACACTGTGTCCTCATTTTTGGTTTCCATTTTATGTATTCTTTTTGGCTTTCTTCTTAGCTCCCTGTCTCCTTTAGATCTCCTTTCTCCTAGACTTTCTAAATATAGGGACTGCTCTCTGTGTAGGCCTCTGCTGTATTCTTTTTCATGGTTCTCATCCCTTCTCATGTCTCTTCTGGTCACTGCTATGCAGATGACTTCTAAATATAGATTCCGTCTCTCAGCCTCACTCTAGGCTTACATGTCCTTTTGCCTTGTGGGTGTGTCCATCTGATCTTCTACCTGACACACTAACTCAATATATTTCAACATGTTCAAAAACAAGCTCCTTGCCTTCCCTCCTTTCATTGATTCCCATTAATGGGACCACAGTCCTTTGTATTAGTGGCTCCCCAAATGCTTTTGGTTGTACACCACATCACTAAAAAGTTTTTGTGCATGTCATATCCAGAGTATGATATTTATTAATAAATTTTATGCACACACATAGTATTAAGTTTTAGAACATGAAGTAGAAATTTTACAAAGGTTAGGAAAGATGAACTTAATACTTAAAATTTTACAATAAACCATTGTTGTTTTTTTTTTTTTAAGCTTATTTATTTTGAGACAGAAAGCTCAAGTCAGGGAGGGGCAGAGAGAGAGAGACAGAGGGAGGGAGGGAGGGAGGGAGAGAGAGTGAGAGTGAGAGTGAGAGTGAGAGAGAGAGAGAGAGAGAGAGAATCCCAAGCAGGCTCCACGCTGTCAGCATAGAACCTGATGTGGGTCTTGAACCCACAGACTACGAGATCATGATCTGAGCTGAAGTCAGATGCTTAACCGACCAAGCCACCCAGACACCCCAAAACTGTTTTGTTCTTTAAAACATTAATAACTTAATATACTTCATTTTTAAAATCGAGATTTAATATTTGTTATACTGAAGTCTAAGTACAGTTTATTTAGATTCTTGATTTTAATGTTGTCTTAGTTGAAAAAGATACCCTGCAAACGTGTGGATTCAAATAGAAGAAGTATATTATTGGCTATACTTATGAAATCATAATTCTTTTTTTTTTAAGTTTATTTATTTTGAGAAAGAGAGACAGCATGAGTTGGGGAGGGACAGAAAAAGAGGGAGAGAGAGTAGCCAAGTAGGCTTTGCACTGTCAGTACGCAGAGCCTGTGGAGGGGCTCGATCCCACAAACCATGAGATCATGACCTGAGCCAAAATCAAGAGTCAGACACTTAACTGACTAAGCCACCCAGGTGCCCCTGAAATCATAATTCTTAGGTAGTGTGGTGGTTGTTAGGGATTCAGGAGAGAAGGGAATGGTGGGGGGGATATTGTTTAATGGGTACAGAATTTGAGTTTTTCAACATGAAAAGAGGAGGTGGATGGTGGTGATGATTGCCCAAAATGTAAATGTACTTAACACCATTGTACCATATAATTAAAAATAATTTAGATGGCAAATTTTATGTTATGTCTTTAACCACAATTAAAACTAATAATTTAAAAAGTGTTTGGCAGAGAACTAGTCACATAGTAATTACTTAATAAAAGTCACTGTTAATATTGCTATTATTTTTGTTATTTTTCATATTTTTTAATGTTTACTCTTGGGAGAGAGAGAGAGAGACAGACAGAGCATGAGTGGGGGAGAGGCAGCGTGAGAAAGGGACACAGAATCTGAAGCAGGCTTCAGGCCCTGAGCTATCAGCACAGACCCTGACGTGGGGCTCGAACTCATGAGCCGTGAGATCATGACCTGAGCTGAAGTCAGATGCTTAACTGACTGAGCCATTCAGGTGCCCCAATAATTGCTATTATTATTTCTATACCACTGTCATTCGTAATTGTCCCTATTGGCCCATTCATATTTGTCAGGCAGTGTCCTCATTTGGGTTCAGTAACTGATTACCTTACTGTAATCAGCTTCTTGAGAAGCTGTGTTTTTAAGTGGGTTCGATGTGGGAAATGTGCACTCAGAGAAGGAAAAGGGAACACTTGGTCTCAGTCTTTCACAGCTAAGACTGTGCCTTTTGCTTGCCTGCTTAACCAACACTATTTGACTCTTCTGATCTCATTTCACAAAATAGCTGCCTTTCCTTTCTTTCTTCATTGGCTACCAGTAACCTTTTTGAGCAGTTGTCCAGCTCAGAATCCTACTTTCCAGTAAAATGTAATCACAATTCCCGTATCGCTCCTGGCTTCACTGTCTGCTCCTCCTAATACCCCCCTTTCCGAGTGAATCAGCAGATGTGGATGACGTCATCTTTTTATTTGGCCGTCTTGCCTGTGTTAAATGTCGCCCTGCCAGAAGTCGAGCATGGTGAGCCTGCTTCTGCAGTTTTTCCTCTTAGGAAATTGGTGGAAACTTTGAATGAACAGAGAATTTTGAATCACAGCAATCTGGTTGAAAAACAGAGGTCAACGCAGGGATCAGATACGGGCTAGGAGTCCCTTACAACCTGAAACCATGAATCAGTGCTTGATACAATAAGTGATTCCATACCATCTTGCAGTGCTTTTCAAAATACGACAAGTTGGCCAAAAGAGGATATTGATGCCCTAAGTTTTTATCAAAGAAATAGTAGATGAACTCATTTAATCTAAGTGTTGTCTTAAATGTTAAAAAATAATTTTAAGATTTTATTATGATAGCTGTGAAACAATATGCATAATATATGAACCACAGAAAGTCTTCAGAAATGCATGTGTATTCTCTTATATAAAATTTGTTTATATAAGAATATTGTTGAAATTATTTTCATATGTATTTTGTGTAATTTATTAATATATTCATGTAAGTATATACTTTATAAGATATATGAAACTGATTGCATATATAAAAGTTTACAAAGTCTGTAACACTTTATGCTGGGTTTTTTACAAAGACTTCTCTGCTTTCTTAGAATGTAAATTGCTATAATTGAGAATGAGCACTGTTCACAGTTCTTAGGAAAGATCTGTTTTCCCCTCTCATTGGCCCGCTCCTTGGCATGGTAATGGACTGTATCCAGAGGCAAGTAAGAAGGTGGGAATGACTCGTCCCAAGAAGGCTGGACAAGTTGAGCTACTAATCTAGATTGTCAAGAGTGAAATGGCACACGCCTTACATTTCTGTTTCATTTAATCCCACCACTTACTTGACTTTCCCGTCTGGAGGTCTCATTTAACTTCTTAACGTTTTGGTCAAAACCAGTCTTTTGATCCCTTACTTAGCAGCTAAGCCTCTGCCTCCCACTGTGTCCCTGTCTTTGTATGAGACCTGTATTCAGTCACTTGCTCCAGCCAGAGACAGGATCACCTTTGACGTCCTATTCCCTCCCGCTCTCCCTGCCCGTATTGAACAGCCCTATCCACCCATCTCTAGAATGCATCCCAAACTTATCCTCTTCTTAGAAAACAAAACAAAACCCAAAGATTTCATTTGATTCCAAATTATCTGGCTCTTGCCTACAACTACCACCTCATTTAGTGTCTTCCTCTCCCTCGTACACTCCATCCAAATGCCACTGGTCTTTTTCTCGTCCTTGGTATGTCCAACTCTTTCTTGCCTGAGACCCTTCGCACCTGCTGTTCCCCCTGTCTGGAGTATCCTCTTCCTCTTCCTCTTTTTTTTTTTTTTTTAATGTTTATTTATTTTTGAGACAGAGAGAGACAGAGCATGAACAGGGGAGGGGCAGAGAGAGAGGGAGACACAGAATCCGAAACAGGCTCTAGGCTCTGAGCTGTCAGCACAGAGCCCGACGCGGGGCTTGAACTCATGGACCGTGAGATCATGACCTGAGCTGAAGTCAGACGCTTAACTGACCAAGCCACCCAGGTGCCCCTCCTCTCCCTCTTTGACTTCAGTGTTAGCATAAATGCTAGTTCCTCTGAGAAGCCTTCTCCTCCTTTCAAGTTAAGTTAGGTCCCTCTCATTTTTTTTTTTTTTATAGTAGTATAACTTTTTTCCTTCTAGCATTTAAAATTTATAATCATATGCTTAGCTACTTATTTATTTATTTATCCATTCATTCATTTATTTTGGTCTCTCTCATTAGACCATAGATCCATGAGAGCAAGGACAAGTCTGTTTTAACACCACATTCCCAGCTCCTAGCACTTTGTCTGACACATAATAGGGGCTCAGTGCATTGCATGAATGAATAAATGAGTGTCTTTTTATAATAAGAGAATAATAATAATATCACAGTCCTAACATTTTCCCTTTGGGTGTAAAAAGGAAGTAGGTAGCTTTCTTGAATTGAAGGTGTTCAATAGATGGTGCTACTACTATATGCTTTTTTTTTTAAATGTTTTTATTTATTTTTGAGACAGAGAGAGACAGAGTATGAGCAGGGGAGGGGCAGAGAGAGAGGAAGACACAGAATCTGAAGCAGGCTCCAGGCTCTGAGCTGTCAGCACAGAGCCTGATGCGGGGCTCGAATCCATGGACTGTGAGATCATGACCTGAGCTGAAGTCGGACACCCAACCGACTGAGCCACCCAGGCGCCCCTACTATATGCTTTTATACTTTCACGTGATTCTGAATATCCGGGTGTCTGCTATTCGGAGGGAGACTACTGCTTATGCTTATTTCATGGTTCCTGACACTTGGTTAGCAATTTAATTTTAAATCACTACTGAGACTTGCCTCAAATGGAAAAAAAGACTTTATCTAGGTTGTTTAAAATGTATGAACTTTACTGTACTATGCAGTTCAGCAAAAATAATTTGCTTCTTTGGTAGTGAAAAAAAATGTATTTTCTCTACATGTGTAATCCTCCCCCCACCCCAACCAAAGTGCTAAGTTACAGGTGTAATATTATCTCTGTAATAAAAAGATCTTGATTGAATGGTAGGTAAGGCTGTATCAGCCATATTAAAATGTACTTTTCCAGAGTATGCTCCGTTTCAGAGGTAACGGGGATGCAAATGAGACATGACATGATGGATTTGACTGCCGCAGCTTCTTACTCGATGATGCCACAGAATTCAAGCTTGTCTCCCACTGCTAGCGGGTTTCTGTAGAACCATGTGAGAGCCATGTGGGCAGACCCTGCCTCCTGGCTCGGCTGGGATGTGGCGGTTGATTTTCTCTAGGTGCCTTTTCTAGATGCAATGGCTACGTGCGCTTGGAACATGATATCTTACTGTTTTCTTCTTAATTAAAAAAAAAAATCAGTGTAACATATGGCAACCTTTTCATAATTGTACTTGTGCTCATTTGGAAATGCTGTTACAAAGTGTATGTAGTTGAACTCCGTTTCAGTGTGCTAGGAGTCTTCACTAAAAACTCAGGCTGGGAACCTACCCCAGGTTTAGAGATGATGGTTTCATGTGCTGTGGTGTGGGACATAGAAAGCAGTTCAGCCATATGCCCTTCATGAAGACAAGGTTGGTTCTTAGTTCAAGTGTGAGATAAACACCTGTACAAAATACTGTGTCAGACCCTGTGTGGGATGCACACAGAATAAGTAAATATTACCTCTAGCAAGAAACAAGTATATGTGGAATAATTAGATCCATTAATTTATGCCACAGGGCTGGTCTGCCTTCAGGGTACATCCACACAAATAGCGTGTTTTGGAGACCTCACACTGACACTATGAAGTAGGTCGGGGTGTGTGTGACTGGTATTGTCACACCTAATTTACTGATGGGTAAACTGAGCTTCGGATAAGTTAGGATGTGTTTGTTCCCAGGGGAACAAGTGGGGAGTGTCAGAACTGGCGCACCCAGCTGTGTCTTAGACTCTAAGCCCCCAGCCTTGAATTCCACAGTACACCCTAGAGGGATTCAAAGAAGGAAAAGCCATTCACGTTGCCACTGGGATGCTGGCCTAAGTGAGGTCTCCACACGGCGTCTGCACTCCTTGCTGTCACAGTTTTGGAAGGGACCCTGAAAGCTACCTTTGCAGCATCCATTCTGACCGTGGCTCCTTCCTCTCTCCTCGCGCTATCACCTATCTCCTCTTTTTGGTATTTGTGCAGTTTTGACCTTACCACTGGCCGTTCTGTTTTTCTTCCCTTCACCGTGAGTGCATTTCCTGATCCTCCTTTATGAATGCCATTCACTCCTCAACCTGAAACGGTTTCTCAGTAGGATCACCAGTGGTGTCTGAGGTTCCTGTTTTTGAGCCCTCACTCTCTGTGGTGTCTGTACAGTCTGCCTCTGGGGACCAGCTGCCATTTCCAGAATGTCTCCTCTGGTGGCTTCTGGGCACCTTCTCTTTTGGCCACGTTCCTGCTGCTATTTTTGTCTTCCGGTACTCTTCCTCCACTTCTGCCCCTTAAAATTTGAAACTTCCAGAGTTGTTGCATGGTCCTTGTAGACATGAGCACTCAGTTACTCATGGTCCATTTCTAAATGTCCAGCAGCCACCCTGTCACCAGAGAGATGACCACCCCCAGGATCTCCAGTTCCTGCCCCCTCCTACAGTCCCACCGAGTCTCTAGATCATATCTCGCAGTGCCCAGCATGGAGCAGATATTCTTTCCACCTACTATGGAGCCATTCTCTAGCTTCCCAAAATAGAAGCTTTGGTGTCTTCTTTGTATGGGATCATCAGGAAACCTTGATGCTTTTATCTCAGAATTATTTATTACGGCCCGCTAATTAGCCTCCCTTTCAGTCTCGCCACACTCTATAACCTCCTCCATTCCGCTTCTAGAGTTACCTCCTGTACAGTTTAGTCTGATTATATCACTCTCCTTACTAAAGGTCCCCCACTCTGCATTTGTCCTCCCTGCAGGGCGAGAGCCATTGCCATTGACAGCCACCAGCAACTGTGTCCTCCATGCTTAGACGCTCAGAAGTGTGTGCGGAATGAATGAATCCAGTTCAGTCTCGCTGATCAACTTTATCTCCCTGTGACCTGCCCTTGTGCTGTTGTGTACCCAGCTCCTCGCCATTTATCACGCATGTCCATTTCTTTTACTTTGCTGTTTTTAGATTTTTCTTCCATGTTCCTTATTGAATTTCAACTCACATCTATTTTCTCTTGGGCACCTTAGAACTTTTCAGTTCTGACGAAAAAGTTCTTCTGTCTCTTTCTTTGCTTTCTTTCTTGAATTCAGTCGACTCTCCTCACATTTCTTCCTTTTCTGTCCTCGTCCATTTCTGTTGTTAATTTTTGTATGTCTGATTCTAGGTGTGTTTTCAGTTCTCCAAATGCTTGTGTGATGAGGATATTTAATTCAGTTTGGAGTGTTGCTAGAGTTTCCTTCTGCTTCGTGGTTTTCGGTGGGGAGAATTTTCAGCAGCTACGTGGTTTGGTTCTGACATTGTTCTATTCCTAAGCATTTCAGCGGTGCTTTTCTTGGTTCAGGAGCTCTCATTTCTGTCAGAGGTGCTGTTTCTTCAGTGTGTGACAGTGGTGGTGGATGGTGTGTTGCAGGATTCTTACTCTCTCTCTGTTCCTTCTCTGCCATAGCAGAGGCACAGAGAGCCTCTAGTTCCTTCTCTCCCAGAAGCAACACTTCTCTGAAGCCTGTGGTCTCTCTCACCTAGTGCTTTCCTCACATGGAGCTGGTGCTGAGAACTCCCAGGTCTCAGGCCTGTGTGGGATACGTGGAACTTGGTACAGGACTTTCCCTCTTGGGGGGGTGATGTTGTCTGGGCTTCTTCCAAGTCCTCTCTGTGCCCCTGTTTTCCTTTTCACAGTTGCCTCTCCTCACACTCACGGGTTTGCAGCAGCAGAAGAAGCTCTTTTTGGAAATTGGTATTTCCTTTGACACGGGTAATTTGAAGTATGTGGTATTTTGTGTCCCTAATCGTAACAAATGGCTTGGGTCTTGTGAGGAGGTTTGTCATCTTGTTGATTTTGTAGTCTTTTGGGAAGAAGGTGTAGAGAGATTGGGATCCATGCAGCCGCCATGGTCCTCTAAACTGGAAAGCTTCTCAGGGAAAGTTACATTCCCCCCAGTTTTTATTTTATTTTATTTTATTTTATTTTATTTTATTTTATTTTATTTTATTTTATTTT
>NW_026057584.1:54724744-54742493 GCF_023721935.1 Panthera uncia | reverse complement strand
TTATTTTATTTTATTTTATTTTATTTTATTTTATTTTATTTTATTTTTTAAATGTTTATTTATTTTTATTTTTGACAGAAAGAGAGTCAGCTGGGGAGGTGCAGAAAGAGAGGGGGACACAGGATCTGAAGCGGGCTCCACAACGATAGTAGGGAGTCCCATGCGGGGCTTGAACTCACAAACCTGAACAGAGAGATCCTGACCTGAGAGGAAGTCAAAAGCTCAACCCACTGAGCCATCCCAGCACCCCTCCCCCTACTCTTAGATGAGAAAACTGAGACTCCGAAAATCTAAGTAACTCGGTCAAGATTGCACAGATACCAAGAACTAGGATTTAAGGAGAATTTCTTCTTGTGCTTACATCAGAGGAAGTTTAATCTGCTATTATGAAGCTTATTTATGGTTTAGCAGAGAGGCGATGTAAGTTTTCTTGATAAATTTTTAAAGTCCTGTGGGGAAGTAAAGGCCCTCTGAAAATATTTAATGTTTCTTTCAAAGAAATTTCAGGTTCGGTCGTGACTGTGATGGTATGTAAATATGTACAGACTGAAAGTTTGTGTGGCTTTATCTTCTTATAATGAAATGAAGTTTTTCCTGTGATCATCTCTTGGTGCATACTGTTGAAGATTCAACCAAGAATGTTATCTATTTTGTAACTGTGATGTTGGTTGTTTTAGGCTTAGAAAAGCATAGCCACTGGTCGGGAATGTTTCATTATGGAAGGATCAGTAAATATCGCTCTCCATGTATACAACAGTGTCACGTTCCTTTTACTGTGAGGATGGTGATGGAGACATTTGTATCAAGACTTCAGTCTTAGAGTTTTTCGTGAGCATTTCCTTTGGAGATTTGAGGACTAAAAGTGTCAGGTATTTTGGAGGGAGAAATCAGAGTTCTCTGCTTTGTTTCATTTTCTGTCTACATAATTAACATTTACTCATGCTGATATTTTGAAAAAAAAGTACAAAAAAAGAAAATCATCTGAAATCTCATTATCTAGAATCAACTGTTATTGATTTTCTGGTATTGTTTGCTCTGCTGATTTTTTTTTCTGTTGTATATTATGCATACAAGTTTGTAACCTACTTTTTTGGCATGCCAGTAAAATGTGAACACTTTTCCAATACATTATCTATGGGATGATGTTTATTGCTATACATTTTTCTTTACATAGATGTGCCATACTTTACCTAAATCAGTCTGCTATTATTGATTTAGGTTGCTTGAGGTCATTTTTGCTATTATAGCATTACAATGAATGAATATCCTTGCAAACATATCCTTGTATATACTTCAGTCTGTAAGGAGTTACTCTCTTTTTTAAGATTACCATTTTTCTGCTTGGAGAAATAGAATAAAATGTACAGATGCTTTTTATGTCTATTTACTTTCCTTCAACTTTTCATCTTTGTTTTGTGTTTAAGTAACTCCCTACAGGCTCATTCCTTGACCCCTCTGTTTTCCTCCCTAAGAGTTCACTTCTGCATCAAATTACTCTATCTTCTGTAACTCTGGGTACCATGTATATGCTGATGATACCAGATACTGACCTTTTAGTCAATTTATAAGTAAATCTCCAGCTGCTATTATAAAATCTGTAATAAGGTATTTGATTCATAATCTCATAGCAGCACTGAACATTTATCATCCCTCCCACTCTCCCAGCAGGAGAGAGTTCTGAGCTGCAGAGCTGAGCTATCTAACTGCCTACTGGACATCTTGCCCAAGGTCACTGGTAAGACATTTCAAACTTCCAGTGCCAAAAAAAAAAAAAAAAAAAAAAAAAGCCCTAGCTGCTAATGTTTTTGTTTGTTTGTTTGTTTTTACATTACTGTGTGCCAGGAATCATGCCAAATGTTTTAAATGCATTTGCCCTTTTTATCATCACAACAGCCACATGGGTTTGCCCTAATTCCCATTATACAGGTGATGGAAACAGAGCATAGAAGCTAGTAGAAGCTAGTAAATAGAAGCTAGTAAATCTTACTGTGCTCCTTACAGGTAAGCTGTGTGGTTTATGAAATGGAATTCTTGATGCTTCACCCTACAGTGTCTTCCCGAAGCATTTCTTATCTTGGTAAATGGTGCGTATCTACCCAGGAGCCCATGCCAGAAAGTTGGGAGGCATCCTTAGTACCTGTTTCTCCTTCATTTGTCAGTATCTCCTGTTGATCCTGTTTTCCAAATATAGCTTGAGTCATGCCACTGTTCTGCACACTACTGTGCACCCACCCCACCCCCCTGCCAAACCAGGCCACTGGCACCTCCTTCCTCAGCCATGCCTAACCCTGCTTCTGTTCCTGCTCCTCTGGACTAGTCCTCACCCACAGGGTGGTCTTTTATTATTTATTTTATTTTATTTTTTATGTTTATTTTTTGAGAGAGAGAGCGAGAGCACGTGAGAGAGTAAGCAGGGAAGGGGCAGAGAGAGAGAGAGAGAGAGAGAGAGAGAGAGAGAATCCCAAGCAGACTCCACGCTGTCAATGCAGAGCCCCACGTAGGGCTCAGACTCGTGAACTGTGAGATCATGACCTGAGCCGAAACCAAGAGTCGGATCCTTAATAGACTGAGCCACCCAGGCACCCCAAGGGTGGTCTTTTAAATATGCAGATCTAATCCTTCACTGCCCTGTTCGCAGCCTCCCATTGTACTTAAAATGAACAAAACCCCCTACTTTGACTTAGAAGGCCACCTCTTCTCTTCCCAGCCTCACTCTCACCTCCCTTGACTAGGCCACACTCTCTCTTCCTTGGGGTGCCTGCACCTGCCCTTCCTTCTGCCCAAACTGCTCCTCAGCTCCATTCTTCACCTGAAGATCTCCTACCCCTGGTTTCATTTTAAATGTCACTTCTGTAGAACAGCAGCTTCCCCAGATCCTGAATGAGGATCCCCCTTTATATTCTCAGACTCCTGCTATTCATACCCTCATGGCACTGAACACAAGGTATAGACTCATAATCCTAGACTTACACACATTTATAATATAAGCTGACACTCTGTGGGATTATTTATCTGATAACTGCTCCCCCCCCCCCCACCATCCCCTCACCTGTCAATGCTCTGAGAAGGTTGCATCTGTGTCTATTTTTTCACCCTTGAACCTCAACCGGAAGGACTATCCTTGGCACATGGTAGGCATTCTTCAAATATCAGAATTTAAAAAGGCATAAACATATTGAGCTCTGGCTGCACCTGAAAGTGAAATGAGCTGGGATGTCTCTCTTCTGTCCAGGGGTGTGGGCTTGTGGTTGATTTTCTGTGTTTTCCAGCAGGAGCCTAAGAACCTCAGGCAGGGACCCACCTTTACGTAAACAAGGGAGTGGTGGGCTCAGGGAGTGGACGATGGTACACAATGGAGGAGTAAGATTCAAAGGATGGAAGAAAGAACCACAGTTCTGCTTCTGTACCAGTGGGAGCCCATTGTGATCCCTAAGAGGGGTTGAAGGATTGAATTAGTCCCAGTTCTTAAAGTTTTTATTTGGTAAACCATCTACTCTGTCAATATTGTGAAGTCAAACTTAGCACCGGTTACTGTGAGTTTTTTTCCTTCCTGCTCCTCTCAACTAGAGGAATGTCTGTGTTTAATTTTCTATGGCATAAAATTTCATTAACTGTGAGTGTGCCATTTCTGCTTACAAGGGCTTTCCGTGGAGCAGAAAGGAGATTACAAGGGGCCCTTCATGCCTGATTACTGCAGAGGAGGTGGTATTCAGCAAGGGCCTCTCAGAGACCATAATATGTCATTCTGGCAGTCTGTCCTCCAAGGCATCTATGGAGGGCTCTTTTATGGCTCAGAGTAGTTTCGGTTTTGAAGGCAGTTGTTCTTTCTGATCACGCGCCCTTCCTGCCTAAAGCAGCGAAGTCACAGGAGAACTGTGTTGATTTAAATTCTAAATTGCTACAACAGCGACAGTACCTTCATAGGCACTGGCACCAAATGGAGACAATTTCTGTATTCCTGCCCCACTGCATTTTCCTCATCACACCACAAATAATGGTGGCGGCAACCATACTGTGCACATGCTTGTCATGGTGTAGTTTCATGTTGTGAAATGCTCGGAGCAGAAAGTCATGTGCTTTCTCATATGGCCATGCTTGTGTGTTTCTCCTTTGGATCTTCAAGAATGTGTGAGGCCGAAGAGCGGTGTCCTATTGGAACTACTCGTGGCCATAGGAGCTCCTACACCAAAAATGCTCCCTGGACACTTGGAGACTGCAAGGGATTAGCAGAGATTAGCAAACTCTGTAAAGGGCCAGATAGTAAATATTTGGGGGGTTCATGAGCCATATGGTCTGTCACTAACTACTCAACTCTGCTGTTGTCGTGTGAAAGCAGCCATAGACAGTACATAAATAAATGGGCATGGCTGTAGCCCAGTAAAACTTCTGTTACAAAATAAGCAGAGAGCAAGATTTGGCCCTTGGGCCACAGTTTGCCAATGTAATTAGCGTGATTGCCCAAACCAAAACATTTAAAGCAGGGAGGATGATTTGGGCGAAACAAAACATGGGAGACATTTGTTCTTATATGGTCAGTGGTTTTTGTTAAACACATAGGACTGAGTTAAATGCAATCTGTAATCCCAGGTAACAACATTGGTTACTTGAGGCTCTTTGAATAGAACCAAATTTGGATATACAGAAGGACATAAATCTTATCCCATTTCTTATAATTAATGTTAATACTTCTAGGTTGTCTTTGGTCAGCCTGAATTAGAGGTCTGCTCTTCCTTCCTTCCTGACTTGATAAGATCATGACACAGCTCCATCTTAGAATAGATTTGGATATTCTGCTAAAATAATATGACCTTTTGGTAAACAGTACAATAGGGATCACCACATGTGATAATGGCCCCTGGTGTGATCACTATGAGGGACCACTAGTTTCTGCAACCTTGAACATTTCTGCAAGAGTAGACTGTGGACAGAATCAATAGAAGGTGGCAAATATCGGTGAACATTCAGGCCACTGTACAGAGAAATTATTATTGCTGAGTTTCGAGAATATAGGTTTCAGGGAATGCTTTTGTTCTTTCTTTTTTTTAATGTTTATTTTTGAGACAGAGAGAGAGAAAGAGAGTGAGAGCGAGTGGCGGGGGAGGGGCTGTCAGCACAGAGCCTGACGCAGGGCTCAAACTCATGAACTGCAAAATCATGACCTGAGCCAAAGTCAGATGCTTAACTAACTGAGCCACCCAGGCGCCCCTCAGGAAATGCTTTTGAAAGAGAAATAGAAATGGATGACAAATTGAGTCGGTTGGGGTTTCTGGGGTTTTTTTGTTTTGTTTTGTGTTTTGGTGAGGAAACTTCCTCCAGGAGACATGAGAATTTCAGATATTGATGATTAACTTTGATATAGGTGAAGGCTTGTTAATAATTCAGTGGTTTGATGGAATTTTAGATCTAGTTCAACCCTTTCCATTTCCCAGTTGCAGAAAGGGAGGTTATCCCTATAGTGTCATCCTGCTTATTCTCACAGTTTGTTCTGTTAGCTACGTGGTGTATATTCTAAAGGGATAAATTCAGAGCCAGCAAATCAAAAGAGGCTATAACAGTTAGTGTGTTCTTTATGTGCATGTCGATTTTGCTCATCATCATAGTGGAGGTGGGGCTGCGAGTTGCCATATTTGGTAAATAAAAATATAGGACACCAACTTAAATTTGGATTTCAGATAAATAAGGAATGGGTTTTTTAGTATAAAAGTTTAGTACAAAATGCAGTATTTTTTGAGACATGTTTATACTAAAAGATTCCATGTTGATTTGACATTCAGATTTAACTGGATGGTCCTGTATTTTATTTGAACTATCCAAGGGCAATATAAACTGGGAGAAATATAAACTCAGAGCCTAAGTTTAATGGTGAAGGCTTTTACAAGCAGGGTGCTAGCTGGAATGAGAGTTTTAGCTTGAAGCCTTGATTTTTCTTCAGATGACCAGTACTTTTGCTACCGTGTTATATAATGTGTTCTACCATAACAAAAGAATAAGAAGTGAGCAGTTTCAGTCATATTTTTGTTTAGTAATTTCATAAACAGCAGCTCAGATGGTGTTCCTTGGGCCATTCTGAAACCCAGCAGTTGGCAGGGTAGGCCAGCACTTTTTAGAGAAGTCATGTGGAAAAAAACAGACATGGCGTTTGAGGCTGCCTGAGGAGGAGTGCACCAGGTCACTTCATGCAGAGTGGAAAGGCCAGGCTGGAGAACTGACATGTAGGGAGCATGTTCACCTAAACCGGGACTGGGAAGACGTTCGAACACTGAAAGTAGGCACTTGGTACGTATATCTATTATTTGAAGATAAGATTAATGCAAAAGTTGGGGCGCCTGGGTGGCTCTGTCGGTTAAGCATCCAACTTCGGCTCACGTCATGATCTCATAGTTTGTGAGTTCAAGACCCACGTTGGGCTCTGTGCTGACCGCTCAGAGCCTGGAGCCTGCTTTGGACTCTGTGTCCCCTCTCTCTGCCTGCCCCTCCCCTGCTCATGCTCTGTCTCTCCTGAAAATAAACATTAAAATTAAAAAAAAAAAAAGATTCATGCAAAAGAATGTATCTAAGTGACTTTCTTGTAAAGTATATTTTTTGAATTGGAATGTTCTTGTTAAAACATCACTCTGGCATGCTTATTTACTTTGAAACTTGAACCAACAACAGCACACCAGGCCAACCCCTTAGTGTTTTCAGGGTACACACTGACTAGACTAGACTGGGACATTAGGATAGAATTACACCACCTCTCTCTATCTCTGTGTCTCTGTCTCTCTGTCTCCATTTCTCTCTGTCTTTTTCCCAGTACAGGTTGTATTTTGTGATAATTGTAACTGACTAAGGGTAGCATAACAGACAAGTTAATAAAATAAAGGAATGGTCCATATGTCTACCGGGCTTCCTTGGGTTGAATAGTTATGTGCCTTAACATTGGAGAGCCATATGTTTAGCCATATGTTTAGAAGTCCAGCTTTCTAAGTATCATTAGATTCACATTAAGAATGTACTGTTTCTTGTCCCTAATGTTATGATTTTATATGAGCTCATGAACATTATTTTGGATGGTCAAGCTTCGGTGGGTTATGTAACAGTTGAACCTCGATTTTAAACATGTGAATTATCTATATCGTTTGAGTTCCTAAACCACCTTCCTTCTGGAGTGTGCTTTTAAGGTATCTTCTCTCAGCCATCAGGTTGATGTTGGTATAAGACACTCAAACTTCTTCTAAAGGCATAAATTTTTGCATTATTAGGGAGTTATGCAAAATATATTTTCTCGTAAATATAAATGACACTTATGTTATCTATCCTTTTGATTTATCAGCTCTATTACTATTTTTTCAAGCAGGAATTATTATTTTTTTTTAAAGTTTGACTTATTTAAGTGACCCCTGCACCCAGTGTGGGGTTTGAACTCACAACCCTGAGATCAAGAGTTTCATGCTCCACCAAATGAGCCAGCCAGGTGCCCCAAGCAAGAATTATTGAGAAATGAATAGCTATATCTCATGTTTCTGTTGAAAGAAAAATATTAATGATCTCCTCAAACATTCTAGAATGGATTGTAATCTATTAGTAATTATAAATCTTCATTATTATTTTGTTATATTTATGTATTACTTCACAGCTTAGGGAATTACTTTTATTTCCATTGCCTCACATGATACTTGGCAACAACCCAGAGTTATTTTGAGTGAGGTGTACAGGGATCATCATCCTCAGTTCATAGATAAATAAAATGAGATTCAAAAGGTTGAGATTTGCCAAGCACCCAATAGCTATTAAGTAGTGGAGAGGGGATTAAAGCTCTAGTCTTTTTTAAAGAACATTAGCATGGAAATTTTTAAACATATACAAAGTAAACAGAATAGTATGGTGAACTCCCATGTACCTATCCTCCAATCTCAATAATTATCAGTATTCTGTCATCTTAAAACATCTATACTTTCACTAGCTCTTACCCCCACATGATGGTGATGATAGTTTTTATAGTTTTTTAAAGTTTATGTACATTGGAAAGCACTAACCTTAGCTGCATAGTTTTAACAAATGGGTCTACCTATGTAACCTACACCTCATAAAGACAATTCCATCTTCCTAGAAAGTTCTCTCATCCCCCTTCGTAGTCAGCTCCTCACCCTCCCTACATAACCACTGTTCTGGTTGTTTTGTTCTTGTTTTTTGTTTTTTCCCACCAGCGATTAGTTTTGTTTGTTCTTGAGCTTGCTAGGAGTACAATCACTCAGTACATACTCCTTTGCATCTGGCTTCTTTCCTTCAGCATCATGGCTGTGAAGCTCTAGGCTTTTGACCCAGAGTTAGGTACTTTGTTCAGACTGGAGCTATATTCCTATCTCATCGCTACAGAAAGATGATTCCCTGAATGATACCCTAAGAAAACCCAGGTCCTGGCCTCATTTTATCACTGCTTAAGCTCACATAGAGAGTTGAACAGTTTTTCTTTACATTTGAAGGATCTATCATTCCCTCCAGCAAGAGCAGATTCTGTTTGGAAGGTTGGTGGTGGAGGAGGTGCTGCACCCTAAAAAAATTTGCCTGTAGCTTGCCAAGTCATTTGCTTATATGGAATGTTTCCCCACCTCTTAAGTCCCCTCCCCACCAATTTCCGCTGATGTATCTGCCTACATGTTTTTGGAGTCCTCTTGATGAAATTCCATTTGAGCTTGTGCTGATTTTTTAAGGTCAAGTACTGACAGTTGTAAGATTTAGAAAGCCATTTACCTGTCTTGTCATTTTTAATGGGATTATTTAATGGTTTAGTTTTGCTAATTAAGTAGAAGAGGAATGATCAAAATAGTGGTTAAATTACTGTACCCAGAACTTGAATTTCATTTCATTTCATTTCAAAGAAATCAGTGAGGACTCAACAGTAGAATTAGATCCAAATGTGTTTTTCTTCTGTATGGAATTTTCTTTGAATTCTTTAACTCGATTATCTCTATTTTCGGTTACAGAAGGACAACAGACCCAAAAAAATAAAAGCAGAATTACCCTTACTTGTCACTTTTAGGGGATATATGTGTAAGAATTTGTCAAGGAAAGGCTCATAAGTAGAGCGGTGAACCCAAGGATGAACTCATTTATAGGTGCCTCTGGCTCCTTTGGCAAACAGTTTCTTTCCCAAAGAAAGTTTATACACTGATGTTGTTGAATTATTCATAGTTTCTTTAACTGATTGGGAAGAAGACAGTCTGAAAGGTAAACTTAAGTTTGACTTTATTCTATTTGCTGTTTGTATTAAGTTGTATTAAGTCAATAGTGGATGATTCATTTCCCCACAAAACCTTTGAAGGATGTGGCTGGCTTCTGGTGATCATAGCACTGAGGACTGTTGCCGAGATCCCATGCACTCATTAGGAGGTGCCACAGGGTGATCTTCTAACTCTAACATTCTTCTTTATTTATTAGCTGGAGTGCTTCCATAAAGAGAAACTCTTCTGTATCAAGTTCTCACTCATCCTGAGGAGCAAGCTTGTAATAGAAAAGCAAGATAAATGGTGATTCTTTCCCTTTACTTTACCAGTTTCAAAACGAGTTGGTTAACTGGCTTCCTCTAAAAGTGACCAATAATTTTTTTTAATGAATTTATAGATTTAAACACATTTGATGTGTTTCAGTCCGTTTGCAATCATTATTCTGTTTGATGATCAAGTTGCCCAATTTTTGGCTAGGGAGGGTTCTTCTAAGTGGCTTCTGAGCTGTGTGTATAGTATGTATGTATTTGTGTACATATGTATGTATGTATGTATGTATGTATACGTGTATTAACCATTCACTTATCTTTTTTTTTTAATTTTTTTTTAACATTTATTCATTTTTGAAAGGCAGAGACAGAGTGCAAATGGGGGAGACGCAGAGAGAGAGGGAGACACAGAATCGTAAGCAGGCTCCAGGCTCCAAGCTGTCAGCACAGAGCCCGACGCAGGGCTTGAACTCACGGACCGCGAGATCATGACCTGAGCCGAAGTCGGATGCTCAACCGACTGAGCCACCCAGGTGCCCTTATCTATCTTTTTTAAATTTATTTAAAATGTTTTTGAGGGACTCCTGGGTGGCTCAGTTGGTTGAGTGTCTAACTCTTGATTTTGGCTCAGGTCATGATCTCATGGTTTTTGGGATCGAGCGCCATGTCGGGCTCTGTGTTGACTGTGGAGCCTGCTTAGGATTCTCTCTCTCCTGTCTCTCTGTCCCTCCCCACTTGTGCTCTCTCTCTCTCTCTCTCAAATAAATAAATAAACATTTAAAGAAAACCAAAATAAAATAAAATGTCTTTGCTAGACAAGATGTTCCAGGCTCATTGTACTTTTTGTTCTCAGACCTCAATTCAGCCATTTCTCCAAGGAGATCCGGCTCCTTTTGATGGAAATAGTATTTCAAGACACAGAATGAACACTAGGGGTGGTGATTGCTGCTGGCTTGTCATTATTTTTAGGTCCTTTCAGAGGACAAAGTTAGGAAATTAAGTAAATTGCTTCATGAGTTCAGACTGATACTTCTAATTCAAATTGAAGATTACTAAAAAATGATGATTGTTTGGAAGAGTATGAAGCAAGTAACCAAGGACTGTAGAATCATGGAGAAGGAGCTATGGAAATAATTATAAAATTACAGAAGGTAGAACTGCAAAGGAGATCTTGAAATATATGATCTGTTTTTCTGCCTACTTCTTTGCCCTTTTCATAAAAGCTACATTTGAACGTGTCTGAGTAGAGAAGAGGTTCAAGAAGGTGAAGCTCAAATATTAGTCACTGGTGTCAGCCATACAGGAAATGGCTGGACGCCTTGATGTGAAGTGATTTATGTGAAGTGAGGAGATCAGAAAACAGATTATGGCAGTTCAAATGGAAAACTTTCTACTGAGCAAATTTCAGCTTCAGTTGACCCTCCTTCAACTGTTTTCTCACTTTGAACTTCTTGGAAAAGGGCTTTTATCTCTAGAAATGAGATAGTTGGTGTGTGAAAACAAGGCAAAATTCACTGCCGGCAAGCCCCTCGTACCCATGGTGGTTTTGCTTTTCCTTTATAGTCAAGAGAGCCCTATGCATCATTTTTGTCAGATTTCTCCTACTGATCTTAACTTCGATGTTGTTGTTATTTGTGAGGCAGTGTGTGAGACATAGTATTTTGTATTACACAGGGTGTAGGCAAGAGGACCAGGCTTCAGTGTCTCCTGGCAGGTCTGGAAGGTATATGGGTTCATGTACCCATTCAAGGTCTAAAGCAAAATAGTACACGTATGCAGGTTATTATCATAATTAGAGATGGAAACAGGAATTATTTTACTTACTCCAGAGGGAGATTCAGAATTAAATGCAGAGATAAAATTTTGTTCTTTGCAAGAAAAACTCTGCTTATAAAGGTTTAAAATGCCAGTCTCTGTTTTCAAATTGAATATCAACAATAAATGAAGTAAATGTGTTAAATGTACCCAGTTGTTTTAGTATTCATTTTCTTAAATGCTTGTTGCAAAAGGGAGTTGTTTTTGATGGGGGAAAATACAAATTTACCAGCTTTTAAGGTTAGTATCAACATGTCAGCAAAACTCTATTTCATTATTATATTCAGAATCTGTCTCCAAGGGAAGCATTTCATGAATCAAGATACATAAATGAAGTGTCATTTATGTTTATTTTAAACCTAATATTCATTTTTAAAGAGCAAATGTTAATATTTTGAAATAGACATCAATGAAATGCAATGTTGTAAGGACAAGTTTCCTTTTGATATTTCAACAGAAAATAGCTTAATAGTCCCCTCTCTAGGACTGTAGGTTCCAATGAATTAAAGGTGGAAGAGGCTGGCCTTCATTGACATTAAAAACACCACAGAAGGACGCCTGACTAGTTCAGTTGGTTAAGTGTCTGACTCTTGATCTCTGCTCAGGTCATGATCTCATGGTTTGCGAGTTCAAGCCCCGTGTTGGGCTCTGCACTGACAGTGCAAAGCCTGCTTGGAAGTCTGTCTCTCTGTCCCTCCCCTGCTTGCTCTCTCTCTCTCTCTCTCTCTCTCTCAAAATAAATAAATAAACTTAATTAATTTATTTTTTTTTATTATTTAAAAAAAATTTTTTAATGTTTATTTATTTTTGAGAGAGACAAAGACAGAATGTGAGTGGGTTGGGGCAGAGAGAGAGGAAGGCACAGAATTTGAAGCAGGCTCCAGGCTCTGAGCTGTCAGCACAGAGCCTAATGTGGGGCTCGAACTCACAAGCTGTGAGATCATGACCTGAGCCACAGTTGGACGCTCAACCGACTGAGCCACACATGCGCCCCAATAGACTTAATTTAGAAAAATAAAAACTTCTACTCTGTGAAAGACAATGCAAGAAAATGAGAAGGCAAGACACAGATTAGGAGAAAAGATTTATAAAAGACATAAAGGGTTGTTATCCAAAATGTACAAAGAATTCTTAAAACTCAACTATAAAAAAAATCCAAACAACCTGATTAAAAAATGGACCAAAGACCTTAACAGACACCTCACTAAAAAAGTGGTATAGATGGCAAATAAGCATATGAAAAGATGCTCCACACCATATGTTACCAGGGGAATGCAAATTGAAACAACAATGGGATACCACTGCACTCCTATTAGAATGGAAAAAATCCATGGGGCGCCTGGGTGGCTCAGTCGGTTGAGCGACCGACTTCAGCTCAGGTCACGATCTCACGGTTCGTGAGTTCGAGCCCCGCGTCAGGCTCTGGGCTGATGGCTCATTCTGTCTCCCTCTCTCTCTGCCCCTCCCCCATTCATGCTCTGTCTCTCTCTGTCTCAAAAATAAATAAACAATAAAAAAAAAAAAAAGAATGGAAAAAATCCAGAACACTGATAATACCAGTTGGTGAGGATGTGGAGAAACAGGAACTCTCATTTGTTGCTGGTGGGAATGCAAAATGGTATCAGCTATTTTGGAAGAAAGATTGACAGTTTTTTTACAAAGCTAAACATACTCTTACTATATGATCTGCAATCATACTCCTTGGTACTTACCCAAAGGAGTTGAAAACTTATGTTCACCCAAAAGCCTGTACAGGGATGTTTGTAGAAGCTTTATTCATAATTACTAAAATTTGGAAGCAACCAAAATGTCCTTCAGTGAGTGTTTCAATGGAATATTAGTCAGCACTAAAAAGAAATGAGCTGTCAGGTTATGAAAAGATATGGAGGAAGCTTCAGAGTATATCACTGAGTGAAAGAAGCCAATGTGAAAAGGCTACATACCGTATGATTCAAACTATATGACATTCTGGAAAAAGGCAACACTATGGAGACAGTGAAAAGATTAGTAGTTGCTCATGGGTTGGAGTGGCTGGGCAGGGAAGGGATGAACAGTTGGACACAGAGGATTTTTAGGGCAGTGAAAATACTCTGTAAGTCACTATGATGGTAGATGTCATTGTACATTTGTCCAAAGCCATAGGATGTATAACAAAAAGAATGAGCCATAATTTAAGCTATGGATTTTGGGTGATTATGATGTGTCCCTATGGGTCCATCATTTGTAGCAAATATACAAGTCTGGTGAAGAATGTTGATTACAGGGAAGCTGTACCTGTGTGGCTGCAGGGGGCATATAGGAAATCTCTGTGCTTCCTCTTCAATTTTGCTGTGAACCTAAAACTGCTCTAAAAAAGAAAATCTTAATTTAAAAAAGTTCGGGGGGGGCAGAAGGTGGTAGGAAAAAATGGAATTATTGGGTTTCTATATCTCTCAGTGTTTCTAAGAATTCATAAATTGGGAAATATGGGAATAGAGGTGAAGAATCAGAATTGAAATTCAGAGTTGGAGAAAGTATGTCCAAATCCCATCTATGTCTCAATATACACAGCACCTGGTACTTCAGTAGCTCTTGTCTTATCAGAAGCTCGAGACTCAGTCTTTTGTAGATGTAGTTGCAAGTTTATAATGGAAATGGAGCGTGTGTTAGTATGATCCTGGACAAAAGTACATGTAGAATAGACTGTCAGAGCTGGAAGGATCTTTGTGATCATTTGGTAGCCTAACATCCTCAGTTTATTTATTTATTTATTTTTTTTAACGTTTATTTATTTTTGAGACAGAGACAGAGCATGAATGAGGGAGGGTCAGAGAGAGGGAGACACAGAATCTGAAACAGGCTCCAGGCTCTGAACGGTCAGCACAGAGCCCGACACGGGACTCGAACTCATGGACTGTGAGATCATGACCTGAGCTGAAGTCGGACACTTAACTGACTAAGCCACCCAGGCGCCCCTAACATCCTCAGTTTATAAATAAAGAGACCAAGCCCCAGTGATGCTGCCCAGTGACTTGCACAATGACACATTTCAAATCAGCAGGGCTGTAACTAGAAGCCCAGACATCCAGCTCCTGGTCAGTGTATTTTTCAGCTGTCTTGGGATGCTTGATGATTGTGCCTTTCTCTCTCTGACCACATGTCTTTCACACCTTAGTTAGGAAGCCTAAGTGCTTGCAGAGATGCTCAGGTTATAGGTATATGCGTGTTTTACTCGTGAGGCACAGAAAATTCTTAGTGCCTTCCAAAATGATAATGAGTAATTTAAAGTTGGCCTCAGGATATCCTTGAAGCCTCTGACATTGTAGCCTTTTGCCAAGAGCTTTTTCCTCTTGCTGGCCAGAGTCACACTAAGCACATATTTAGAACAGAGGAGAGGACTGTGGCCTGGTGACAGGAGGCTCAGGGAGCTGTCCAGGGTGGGGCTTCCTTATGACCCACACAGTTGGGCTATACACGGAACACTATTCTAACACTGTTCTAAGTCATGAATGCTAGTTGCTTTGTTCCTTAAGGTCTTCCATTTATTTTTGAATTGTGGAAGTTAACCAGAGAAGAGTAAAATCCACATATATGATGGGGCGCCTAGGTGGCTCACCCGGTTAAGTGTCCGACTTCAGCTCAGGTCATGATCTCATGGTTTGTGAGTTTGAGCCTCACGTGAGGCTCTGCGTTCACAGTGCAGAGCCTGCTTGGGATTCTCTGCCTCTCCTTCTCTTCCTCCCCCTCTCCTGCTTGCTGATGCTCTCACATGCACTCTCTCTCTCTCTCTCTCTCTCTCTCTCTCTTTCTCGCTCTGTCTCAAAAATAAATAAACATTTAAAAAATTTTGGCTCAAAGTAATAAAGGCCTATTTCACATGTGGACCTTTTCCATCGGTGCCACGGGAAATAGGACCAATTTAAGTAACTACTAAGCTGCGTGACTTTGAATTATATAAAGTATGAGGACAAACATAAACTTTCATGGTTTTCAACATGGCAATAATTGGGCTTTCATGCGTTCAATCTGCAGGTAGTACTTGGTTCTGTGGGTGCATGTGAGCCCCTCACAACAATTACATCATCTCCAACGGGTCCCTAGGCCTTTAGGTAAGGAGTCACTGGTGCAGGTCTCAAGGGGGTGTGAAACATCAAGAGTATTACCAATGGACCATAGTGGTTTTTTAATATTTTACTTTTTTATAGCTTGGTACTGATTGTTTCTGTTTCAAAAGTGTGTGAATGTGTGCGTATATGTATAAAATGACTAAATATGGTCCCTGAAGTTTGCACAGAACAATTTAGTTTAGTTCATGCTGTTTCAAGCTCTAGGACTGAATAATTTTCCCCCAGCTGTGTTAGAGGTCATTGAATCTTTCCTAGTGGCTTTGACTGGAAAGATTTAGGCCAGCTCTTGGAAGTGTGGCAACCTTTCGGTGGTGAGTGTGACCAGGTCAGCATGCTTCCCCTACCACTGGCTTCCATCTGACGAGACTGATGCACATATGCAATAGACCGAATTCCTCCCCAAATTCAAATTCCTAACCTCCTCCCCCCCGCCCCCGCCCCCCCCCCCACTGCAAAATGGTGGTATTAGGAGGTGGGGCCTTTGGGAGGTAATTAGATCCTGAGGGTGGATCCCTGATGAATGGGATTAGTGCCCTTATAAAAGAGACCTCACAGAGCTCCCTTAGCCCTTCCACCTTGGTTAAGCCACCAGTGTGTGGTATTTCAGTATGGCAGCCCAAAGAATGGACAAAGTCAGTGACTGTGTCCTTACATCTTTCTCTTTAACTTTGCCTCTTGCTCCCCTTTCCTCCTCTACCCTTTTCATCACCTCTCTCCCTTCCTTTTTACTTCTTTCCCCACTTTGTTCTGCAGATACTTGAGTACCATGTAGCTGTGGGAAGCTTCCAGACTGGTGGTTAAAACGTGTGCCTACAGAGATCACAGAAATCTCTCTTTGCAAACTGTGACATCTGCCGCAAGCATGCGGGGTGCTAGGAGAGCATGATAGAGGGAGGCCCACCTGCGGGGTCAGAGAATGTGGGGGACTGACAGGTGCACCAAAGTGAGGTTCACTAGATGATGAAGAAAGGGAAAGAAGTGTTATGCAGGCAGAGGAAACAAAATGCACTTCAAGAATTAAAAGGAAGGATGTCGTGGGGTGGGGTGGGGCAAGGACAAATCATGGGAAGTTTGTGGGACTGCCTGCTTGGAATTCTTGTCTCAGTCCTAAGAGTTGGCTTTTTTCTGTGAGATGCTTCTTTGTGCCCAGGTGATTGAAGGACTGCACTGGACTACGTATATGTGTTCAATGATTTTTACGATTGTATTAGTCAGCTAGAGCTACTGTAACAGAAACCAGCCACACGCTGGGTGACTTCAGCAACAGATATTTATTTTCTCACAAGTTCAAGACCAAGGTGCCATTGGGGTTAGTTTCTCTTTCTGGCTCATGGACGACCACCTTCTCACTGTGTCCTCACATAGCTTCTCTGTGAGCTAGAGTGGGTGTGGGAAGGAGAGAGATTGATCTCTGCCGTCTCTTCCTCTTCTTATAAAATGTCAGTCCTATCTGATTAGGGTTCACCCTTTAACCTTAATCACTTCCCTAAAAGTCCTATCTCCAAATGTTAAGCATTGGAGCTTCAACATATGAATTATGTGGGGACATAATTTTTAGCATACACTGACCTGTCCCGACCTGGAGCATGACTTCTGATGATTGTTCCCAGGACAATACCTCATGAATTACAGTGGGCTGTTATCTCTGAGGAGGATAGAAAGAAAAGCCCTGCAGCATTTGGGCTTCTCCCTTTGAATACTAGTGAAAGAACCACACAGAAACTGATTCTGTTAAATCAGCATGCTCTATCACGGAAGCCACAGGCTTGTGGTTGATCAACTTGCTCAGTCTCTGAAGTGGGCAGAGCTCTTGGGAGGGGGCGGCTGGTGCTCAGTTGCTGCGATGCCGCAGGTCAGCAGGAAACTCAACATGAAGCCTTGACACGTGGAGAGAGTCTGAGACTTCCAGATGCAACCCTCAGTCTTGTGACTTCAGGCTATAACAGGTCGTTTCAAGAATCACATGAGGCCTGCTGTATGTAACAAGACCACAGAGAAGGAAATTATGAAACTCAAGTTGTTCATGGTTCTAAGATCAGTGGTAACTATTGATCAATGATAAGGCTTATCTTTTTCTGGTACTTTTATACTAGTGACCCTTTGAAAAGTCATATTTAAAAAAATATATATTGGGGCTGGGGTGCCTGGGTGGCTCAGTCAGTTAAGCCTCCGACTTCTGATTTTGGCTCAGGTCATGATCTCACCACAGTTGTGAGATCGAGCCTGGTGGTCGGGCTCTGGGTGGAGAATGGAGCTTGCTTGGAATTCTCTCTTTCCCTCTCCCCCAACTCATATGTGCATGTGCTCTTTCTCTCAAAATAAATAAATAAATAAATAAATAAATAAATAAATAAAA